>NW_027464587.1:17297500-17547500 GCF_043290135.1 Rhipicephalus microplus | reverse complement strand
GAAGACAGCAGGCCTATCGGATACACTACTTCAGTCCGACTCAGAGCAGAAATCAGCGCTGGATTCTTTCGCAAGTAGGTGATCATTCTTTGTGCTACTCTACTTGTCGCGTGTGCGATACGGATCGCGCTTGCCGACAACGGGCTCGGTCGTGTTGTATATAGCGCGCACAAAATGCACCGCAAAGGTCAGCTTGGGTGTCTGCAGTTCACCTGTGCTTTGCGACCGCCGGGAAATTGGCCGACATTGCCGTCGGTCTCGCGTACGCTCGCTCAACGAGTGCTCGCCTGTCTTCGCCACCGCAATAATTAAACTACGTGCTCACGATATTAGGCTGATACCTCTTCGCTGTGTTGGCAGTCATCGAATACACGTTGCGGCTTCTCGTAACGAGCTTGGTTGTAATATGTCGTGCCCTGAAAGTGCACCAGCACGGGCTGGCGGAGCTTTTGCTAGCGTCGGCACTCAGTTAAAATTGGTCGCTATTACAGTTGGCTTGTCCTAAGTCAGTCGCAAGCAGCTCGGCGCCGCCCGTTCGCCGCGGCGGCGGATTCGCGTTCGCGCGCTGCACTCACTTGAGTTTGTGGAAAAAAGCCGCATTTCCGTCGAATTCTTCGGCGCTAGCTCCAAACCAGCTCGGCGCTGTTCGTGGTGGCGGACAAGCGTACGCTCGCTCTCCTGTTCGAAGTTTGCTGGCGGCTGACAATCCGCGAGCAGCGCCGTGTTTGGTCTTGCGTTCGCTTGCTCAAGCTAAACGACGTCCCTCACTTAGGACTCATCGACATGTGGGTGGCATGGTGGTTAACCTAGTTGTGGCTGTGGCCACCGCTCCTAAGCTGTGGCACTACTGGGATAAAAATGAGTCTGACAATTTGTGACATCACGGTGAAAATATTAGCATGTCATATCTCACGTATGCTTTTATTTCACCTTGCACGTACTTCGCATATGCATCTTTATTCTTCCTCTGTCACGTGTGACTCACTATTTTACATACTTATTATGCAGCCGTCGGCACACGTCATGCTGAAGGCTGTGTGCGCTGGATTCTGCGATGCCTGTCATCCATCTCTTTCGTCAGAGCAGCTTCAGAAGGACTGTGTGAGATGTGAAGGTAAAGTTATTTGTGTGTCAAATTTAGACGCATGTTTTTATATTAACATGGACGTACTTGTCATATGCGTGCATCTTCATCTTCTGTCACGTGTGTCTAACTATTTTTTCTATCTTATTGTACGTACAGTCATGAGAACGCAACAGGCGTGTGCTGGCGTCTGGAATGCCTGTCATCTATCGCTTCCGTCGGAGGAGCTTCACAAGGAGTGAACAAGATGTGACAACGAGACTGTGCTTGTACACTTCACCATGAAAGCACTTAAAAGAATGTAGAAACTTCATGTGTATGTAGAAAAATAAAAGATTTCGATGTCTCACTTTTGTCTATCGTTGTTGCCGTGACTTCGAAAGCAGTTACACATACCTGGCTACTACTCTTTCGCGTGTTCTTTTCTGCGTTATTTGTCGCCCACTGCGCAGAATAACAGACGAAAAAGTATTAGGCCTGGCGGAAAATAAATTAAATAAAAAAATTGTTTGAACTGGGATAAAAAGTTCATCCGATTGGAGTATTTGAGTGGATCAGTCGTCCGGTGAGGTTCAACGCTAAGAACCAACGGTTGCCCGGTAAGGTGTAAATGTGGGGATTAACAGTTTCCCTACACTCTAAGGCAAAATTACCCGAATAAAGAGTAACGGAGCCCAATAGGCGCGCGCAATGAACGGATAGACCGTTGAGGAGCAATCACAGAGGGAAGTGTGCCGCACGCAAACCACTTAGTCTCCAAACAAGCTCCAAAGGGATGAACTGTCCGGGGATTCCAGACAGTGCAAAAAGCGTTGCCAAGGTGACTAGCTGTCCTTCTTCTCGGCTGCTGGCTCAGCCTTTCCCCGCATTTTGCAAGCAACGGTTCGCGTTGCGTCGGGCTCGGAGTGCTCGACCCCGGCCGCCTGGATTCGACGATCTTGGAATTACGACGTGGTGCTTGTGCGTACAATTGCATGAGTGTGGGCGGCTGCTTTTACGTTTCGCTGCACCCATGAAGTCTGGAAGAAGTCTTGACATGTCACCACGCCGCGCTGTATATCTCTGGCTTCAAGATAGTCACGACCAACACACGACAGCAACAGTTGAGAAGGCCAGTATGGTGGCCGAGAAGACAGCAGGCCTATCGGATACATTACTTCAGTCCGACTCGGAGCAGAAATCAGCGCTGTATTTTTTCGCAAGTAGGTGATCATTCTTTGTGCTGCTCTACTTGTCGCGTGTGCGATACGGATCGCGCTTGCCGACAACGGGCTCGGTCGTGTTGTATATAGCGCGCACAAAATGCACCGCAAAGGTCAGCTTGGGTGTCTGCAGTTCACCTGTGCTTTGCGACTGCAGGAAAATGGGCCGACATTGCTGTCGGCCTCGCGTACGCTCTCTCAACGAGTGCTCACCTGTCTTCGCCACCGCAATAAGCTCCGTGCTCACGATATTAGGCTGATACCTCTTCGCTGTGTCGGCAGTCATCGAATACACGTTGCGGCTTCTCGTAACGAGCTTGGTTGTAATATGTCGTGCCCTGAAAGTGCACCAGCACGGGCTAACGGGGCTTTCGCTAGCGTCGGAACTCAGTTAAAATTGGTCGCTATTACAGTTGGCTTCCCCTATGTCGGTCGCAAGCAGCTCGGCGCCGTCCGTTGGCCACGGCGGTGGATTAGCTTTTGCGCGCTGCACTCGCTCGAGTTTGTGTGAAAGGGCCGCATTACCATCGATTTCTTCGGCTCTAGCTCCAAACCAGCTCGGTGCTGCTTGTGGCGGCAGCCATGCGTACGCTCGCTCTCCTGTTCGAAGTTCGCTGGTGGCAGACACTCCACGCGCAGCGCCGTGTTTAATCTCGCGTTCACTTGCTCGAGCTGAATGACGTTGCTTGCTGAGGATTCGCCGAATTGTTGGCGGGATGGTGGTTCGCGGAGTTGTGGCTGCGGGCGCCGCTTCTAACCTGTTGTAAAATAGTATGTAAAATAGTGAGTCACACATGACAAAGGATGAATACAAATGCACATGAGAAATACGTGCAAGGTGAAATAAAAACAAACGTGAGATATGACATGCTAATAATTTCACCGTGATGTCACACAGCCTCTAAGACTCATTTTGATTCCCGTAGCACACCAGCTAAGGAGTAGAAGTCGCAACCACAACTCCGCGAACCACCGTGCCGCCATCACGTCGGCGAGTTCAAAGCAAGCGACATCGTTAAGCTCGAGCAAGTGAGCGCAAGACCAAACACGGCGCTGCATGAGAAGTGTGCCGTCAGCGAACTTTCAACAGGAGAGCAAGCGTACGCTTGGCCACCGCCACGAACAGAGCCGAGCTGGTTTTGATCTAGCGCCGAAAAAATTGACGAGAATGTGGCCCTTTCCCGTAAACTCGAGCGAGTGAGAGTGCAGCGCGTAGACGCGAGACCGCCGCCACGGCCAACCGACGGCGCCGGGCTGCTTGCGACCGACTGACGGGGAAGTCAACTATAATGGCGACCAATTTTCATTGAGTTCCTACGTTAGCGAAAGCCCCGCCAGCCCATGCTGGTACACTTACAGCGCGCGACATAATACAACCAAGCTCGTTACAAGAACCCGCAGCGTGCTTTCGATGACTCTCAACACAGCGACGAGGTCTCAGCCTAATATCGTGAGCCCGCAGCTCATCGCGGTGGCGAAGACAGGCGAGCACTTGACGAGTGAGCGTACGGGAGGCCGACGGCCATGGCGGCCAATTTCCAGACGGTCGCAAAGCAAAGGCGAACTACAGACGCCCAAGCTGACCTTCGCGGGGCACACAACTGATCCTGTTGCCGGTAAGCGCTATCCGTATCGAAAACGTGACAAGTAGAGTAGAATAAAGTATGATCAACCACTTGCGAAAGAATCCAGCGCTGAGTTCTACTCTAAGTCAGACTGAACTAATGTATTAGATAGGCCTGCTGTCTTCTCGGCCGTCAAGTTGGCCATCGCAACTTTTGGTGTCATGTGTTGCTCGTGAATTTGAAGCCAGATATATACAGCACGGCGTGGTGACGTGTCGAGACCTGCTCCAGGCTTCATGGGCGCGACGAAGCATAAAAGCAGGAGCGCACGCTTATCCAAGCGTACACACAAGCACCACGACGTAAGTCTTAGATCATCAAATCCAGGTGGCCCTGGTGGAGCACTCCCTGTGTGACGCAACGCGAACCGCCGCCAGCAAAATACGGGGAAAGACTGAGCCAGGAGAGAAGGAGGATGGTTAGTGACCTTGGTAACGCTTTACGCACTGTCCGCGATTCCCGCGCGGTTCATCCCATTGGAGCGTGTTTGAAGACTAAGTGGTTTGCACGCCGCACGCTTCCTTCTGTGGTTGCTTCTCAACTGTCTATCCGTTCATCACGCGCTCCACATGGGCTCCGTTACTCCTTTTTGGGGTGTTTTTTTCTTGGAATGTAGATCAGGCTCAATCAAGTGTAGGTCAGGCTCAATCGGAGATTAACAGGCTGATTTCTTTGTGCCTGTTATTCTCTGGATGTCCACGCCACGCGTGCATGTTTCCGCCCTAATTACGCCTGGTTCCATCAATTCCAAATGAATATGGCACAGTGTTGTAGCTAGCTTAATCAAGGAAACACATTAAACCCTAACGAAGACATTTGTGGTTGCCTGGGGCTTAAGACAGTGCCATGGGAAATTTTCTGCCAATCATTTCAGTAGATCCGATGTGCACTGCGGAACTGGATTGAGCTTGTTAAACAGTGTGCCTTAAGCACTGTAGGCGAGTGCCATAAGAGCTGTGGACGTGTGTTTTGTGCACTTTTGTGCATTTGCGAAGCAAGCATGAAGCTGCGATGTGCGTCATTGGCGTACTGTTAAAGGAGGGTAATTATATAGATGATTGTATGATGCTACATTACGGAAACCTCACGCCCTGTGCGGATTGTATGTGAATCTGACCTAAAAAAGATGTTCAACTAGACATGTACTAGCTAATCGCACTCTTGTGTGAGGCACTCTCTGCAGTCTAGTTGCTTTTTTGATAACTATGCCTCACGAACTAGATGTTGCAATTCATGGCGACTATCTGAAATTGTTACATTGCAATGCGCTTTCCACGAGGAATAAATACGACGAGTTGACTGTTTTTTGATGGATTCAGTTTTAAGTTTGATGTAATAATGTTGTCATAAACGTGGTATAATGTGATGACGACGTTCTTTGAGTTCCCGGGTATCAAACTTTCTTCTTAAACAGGCCAACACGTCGTGGTGGAGGCGTGCTACAGCTGGTGTTGAGTGAACTGTCATGTACGATGCCACCATAATTCTCTTCTATAACGCCAAACTAGGAAGTTTTAGGCGCGCAATGTAAACACACGTTTTCGTTATTTTGTACCGCCCACCAAACAAAATACCGACGCATGCTTTCTTTTCCGCGACAGGCTGCTAAACTTCATCTGCCTGAACGACCTATACCTCGCAATAGGTGGTGACTTCCACATTAACCTTTTGCAAAATATCAAATGCGCGCGTAATCTGCAACCTATTCTTCATTCATAATAGTGTAGAAATATGATAAAGACACCTCAGTACGCACCTTAGCAACACTCTCGATAGCCACCTTGATCTTTTCATAACAGACTGTAGTAATGGAGACGCGAAAGCAGGTATAATTGTAGCTGACGTGAGTGATCATTCGCAATCTATGTGTTCTGTCCATTCAGTGCAGCTTATGCGGGTGCTCGCCACTTTAGGACTTTTGTTGTCCAGAAAAGAAATTTGAAAACGCTAAGAATGTTCCGTAATAAAATCGGAAACGTAGATTGGACAACCGTGTTACAGTGTACTGACCCTGAGAGAGCATATAACACATTTTTACGCATTTTAAGAGGCGTTTTCGAGAAGTGTTCCAAGTTTAGGACGTTTCGAAAATGCGCGAAAAGTCGTAAACCTTGGCCTAATAAAGACTGCGCAGCCATGATGAGTTAGAAGAACTAGCTATATCAACGCTTTGTCAAAACAAGAGATCCAAGTAATTTTACGGCATTCAAAAAGTATCACAACCGGGTAATTGTGTTCTTAAGACATACTAAGAAAATTTACTATTAAAACATTTTCCGTCAAACAAGCAGTCGGAGTGACTTAGTTTGGCGTGAAATTAGCCAGTTATTAAACGACAACAGCCACCAGAATATTGTGCTTCAGCTAATACATAATGACAGGAACCTAAGGGGCGTAGAACTTGCAGATTAGTTTAATTACCGATTACTTTACAAGTTAAAAAAAGCAATTTTTATATGGCAGGAACAAACTTTCTAGGTCCGCGTAATGCTCATACGGCTTTTCTTTTTCGCCCACAGCTGCAGGCGAAGTCTTTCGAAATTTTAAGTCTTTGAAAAACAGCAAGGCACGTGACATAAACGCGTTACAGATAAGACCAATCAAGTTTGTGGCTGACATCTTATCACCTGCGCTTACTCACAATTTTAACCTTTCCATATTTACTGGAATCTTCCCTCACGAAATGCAATGTGCTAAAGTTAGCGTCATTTTCAAATCTGGTGATAACAATGTATTCGTGATATATTGGCCAGTGTCCGTTCTTCCTGTTATATCAAAAGCATTAGAAAAAACAATTCGCAAAAAATTGAAGCTTTCTGTGATAAACGCTCGATCACAACAGATAGAGAATACGGTTTTCGTGAAGGATTGTCAACAGAGATATCTATACTAAACTAAAAGGAGTTAATATTGACGAGTTATGAAAATAAACAATTTCTGTCTGGTATCTTTGTTGACTACTCTAAGGCCTTCGACTGTCTGAATCACCGCACATTAATTACAAAACTACAGTGTTACGAATTTTGTGGCACTTCTCTTACGTTAATAATTTTGTGTTGAAAGCACAGAAAGCAAAGCGAGGCCATCATGACAGGACAATCTGCAGTGAAAGAAATAACTCAAGGATGTAAAGGTGAACATCTTCAACCTGTGTGGCTGGGTGAACTTTTTAACTAATAATTCAAATTCTCTAGAAAAGTTATAGCCCAAACGTAAAAGGTAAGGACTGTGCAATGACTCAACGTTTCGGGACCAATTCGGTCCCTTTTGTAGGGGTGACAGCTCGGTCAGCTCTGAAGCTCGTGATTTTTCTTGGTGGTGTCTCCCTCTCCATCGTCCTTCTTTCCACCGTTGTTGTTGCTGCGGTGTCTTCTGAACTGGTTCTGTAAACCTTGCATGTATACACTGGGTAAGGTTCCAGTTGAGCGGTTAACATTTCCAGAACTTGTTCGTATGTGCTAGGACTCTGAAAACTGTCTTTTTGTGTGGCTACACTCCTTGTCGATTAGCCGGCATCGAAATCGATGTGGTGGTCTATTTTTCGCTGTGTTCAGTGAGTGCGTTTCGTGCGGCGTTGAGGTTACGCACATCATTTCGATGTTGTCTTATCCTTTCGGGGAAGTTTTTTGTCTCACCGATGCATGTGGCGGGACAGTATGTGCACAAAATTTCGTAGACTAGCCCGGGAAACCTCTCTTTCGGCAGACGGTCATTTGGTCGCTGCAAGAATCGCCTAATCGTTAAGACGGGTTTGTGCGCAAACTGTATGCCTTCTTCCCCTAGTACATTGGACAACTGCTCGCTGATTCCAGGCTCGCATGGGACAGAGATGCGGTAGGGTTGTTTTGGATGGGCCAAGGTTATCCTTCGCAGAAGGCCGGTGCGGGGCAGTTTCACGGTAGCCAAGTCACAGGCGTACTCGACAAATAAAGCTTTTTGGAGATCCATTGTCCAGCAGGTCGGCGGTGATCGCTTCTTCTTCAGTCTTTCGCATTTTTTAGCTGCAGATGACCCCTATGCGATTCAGAAGTGTCCTGACCACTGATGTTTTGTGTGCGGTCGGGTGGTTAGAAGTGAACTGCAGATACCGTCTGGTTGTGTGTAGCTTTTTGTTACACGGAGGAGCTTGAGCGTTCATCTCCACCCCAACGCTTTTTGCCTTTTCACCAGCACATCCTGGAAAGGAAGAACGTTGTTTTTTTACGTTCCACGCTGAAGTGAATCGCTCACTCAATGAAATTTAAATGTGCCAGGGAACTGTCGACGTTACAATTTTTGATCATGCAAAAGACGCTATCCACATATCTCAAAAATGTTTTTGGTAGCTCGGTGAAAGTGTTCAAAGCTTGTATCTCGATGTACTCTATCGTCAAGTTTTCAACTGTGGCAGAAATCACTGTTCTTATGAGAGTTTCACTTGTTTGTTTGTAGAAATCACCTCCAACAGAAAATTATGTCGTGTTAAGACAGAATTACGTCAAACAGCAGCGTTCATCCGTGCGGTGGTATGTCCTCTCGCCGAGGTTTTCATCCCTCTCCAGGTATGTATGGGCAACTGAGACCGCGAGGGCTACGGGTACACTCGTGAACAGAAACACCACATCGAAAGACACGAGGCTCTCGACACTGCTAATTGTCATCTCCGACATACATTGAACGAAATGCGTGGTGTTTCTTACATGTGTGTCTGTCTTCCCCACTAGTGGTGATAGGGGCCTGTGTAGATGTTCAGATAGCATGAGAATATTATTATTAATAAATGCAAGTAAGGAGAGGTTGGTGCCAATGCGTGGCGCCGGCTACTCCTCGTAGCATGGGAAGTGGTGATGTTCAGAAGTTAACTATCGGGCATAGTGGTATTCCCGGTATGTGAATCTTAAGGAGGCCGTATAGTCCCAGTGCTGAATCGTTTCTGCATATTAGGCGCAAGTAAAGCGTTCTTGATTCTTGGTAGTTTTTGAAAATTTTTGGCCAGTAGCTTATTTAGCTCCCATTGAAGTCTGGGCGTGGGGTCTTTCGTCAGTTTCACGTATTCAGGGTTCTTCAGGTTTTTGATGTTGTCTTCATGAAATTTGCGGTCCAGTATAATGGCTGCATTGCCCTTCTCTGCTGGAAGAATGGTTATGGTTCAGTATTTTTGGAGATCTTGAAGTGCTGCTTTTTCAGGATTGGTAAGGTTTTCTCGAGGTAGGGCTGGTATCTTTGAGAGGATTATTACGTGGTCCCTTGCCTCACTGATCATGTGTTCTATGCCTTCTTCAACAGCTGTGACGATCTGCCAAAGAGGTGACCGGGTTCTTGTATTGAAATTGGGCCCTTTAGAGAGGACGCTTGTCTGGTGCTCCGATAGTTGTCCTGTTGAGAGGTTGACGACGCTTTTGTTGGTTTTGCTGCTGTTCCGGGGCTATTTGCTGTTCTTCAGTGCCGTGGGTTTACCCTTTAAGTCTTTCTGTTTGGTTTGGTTTGTGATTGCGGTGACGTTTCGGGCGGATGTGTCGAAGGTACTCGAATACATCAGGCATCCAGTATTCTAGTGGTCTACGGAGGAAAATTAAGTCCAGTTCCTTATTTTTTATGATGCCGCGACATTCGTGTACTCGGGCTTTCACCATACGGCATTCGGCTTGTTCCAAGACGTTGTTTCCTTCCGGGGTGTGGACAAGGCGCATGAGGCGTAAGCTGCGGGGTATCAAGTTCAGGTCCTGGCATGTCTTCGGGAAGAAGAGGTGGTTTTTTAGGTAGACACGTCACAGGAGGCGTCGCCGTACCACTTTGCTAGCCTGGTTGGTTCTTGGCTGTATTGAGAGCGCAATGATTTAAAGGTGAACATCTTCGACTGATATCTGCCTGGCTAGGTGAAGTTTACTACTCGTAACACTAATTCTCCAGCCAAGGTATAGTCTAAATGCAAACGGTTAGGACTGGGCACTGAACCGATGTTTCGGAACCAATTCGGTCCCTTCTTCAGGGCTGACTGCTCGGTCGGATCGGAAGGTCGCGAATTTTCTTGGTGGTTCTGCCCTCTCCATCGCTCTTCTTTCCACCATTGTTGTTGCTGCGGTGTCTTCGCAACTGGTTCTGTAGACCGTGCATGTATACACTGGGTAATGCTACAGTTGAGCGGTCAACATTTCCAGGACTTGTTTGTATGTGCCTGGACACTAAAACAGTCTTTTTGTGTGGCTACACTCCTTGTAGATTACCCGGGTGGCATATTTGGATTTGCTGGTCCCGCATCGCACGAAGGAGAGAAAAGAAAGAGTGCGAGGAGGACGCCAGCACCAGCGTCAGGATTGCTCGCGTGCTATTGGTTCGCCTCTGGAGGGGACGTGCTGGTGATGCGCACGCTGGTAATGCAGCGACGCCTACTAAATTTCCACACCTGCACCTCATTTCAAGCCATGCTCCCAGCTCTGCCATTGTCCCTCTCTGGCTAAGCTGCACAGCTCCCGCCATAATCAATGGTAACCAGGGTTGGGGATACAGAATAGGGTAGCGAAGAAAAGGCTTCCTTAGCTACCTAATCAGGCGCCGCGCAAACCTCGGAGAGGGTATTGTTAACTGCCCCAAGATTACCTGCTTTGTGGTCGTTTGACGCAAAGACATGGGGCGGATTTGCGCTCAGCCACCAATGTCCCCAAGACACAGCGACAGAGACGGTCATCGTCGCTGAGTCACGGAAACACAGAGAAGTGTTTACGGCTGTTCCATCGTGCATGCGAAGCACCCTCGCCCCTTCGGTGCCTTGGATGGATCGCTACTGTGCGGCGACGGCGCGAGCGAGTGGGTTTCAATAAAATGGCGATAGCACGGTGATAGTTTCAATGAGCGAAGAGGTTCCCACTGTTTGCGTGAAGTGCCTCCGCGACGTCTTCAGCACAGAGCAAGCAACTAATACTATGTGGATGGTCGTATTAGTTGCCTTGCTGTAGCTGGCGAGCCACTCTTGCGCATTCGTCTGTGCAGAGGTCGATGAGGAGGCACTTCACGTCAGATAGGCCGGCTAAACTGGCGTCTATTTTGGACGTAAACATGCGCGTGGCTGCCATGTCATTCGGAACCAAGTCATTGACTGAACCATACTTCACGTTTGATGTGCTGGCATCTAATTCAGACGTGAGCGTCTGGGCATCTGCCGTGACAGTCTGAATCGCGTTTCTGTAAAGACAGTTGGAACTGGTACAGTATGTGACATAAGCGTGATGCACGTGACCGAGTGTTAGATGGTAATTTCGAACTTTAATTCGCACATGAGCGCCGACCTAAGGTCCCTAGATGAAACATCTAGGGACTTTATATCGACTACGCTAGCAGTGTCGCGTATGTAGTAGTGGTTGATCAAATAAAAAAAAAGTCACTCTTCTGCAGCTCTTGCGGGTAGCGCGGTTGAGCTCAGCTCTTACAGGGAGAGGAAAAGAGGGACGCCGAAAGGCAGAAAGAAAAGGTAGAGAAAGAGGGTGGCGGCAGGTTCTGGGTGCTTCCGTGCGATAGAACAGCCGGAAAAACTCCTCACATTCCATTGTGGACGTGTGCTGGTGTCACCTGCACGTCACCTACAGGCGTGCGCGTCAGCTACAGATGGAACCAATAGCGCGTGAGCAATCCTGACGCTGGCGCTGGCATCCTTCTCGCACTCTTTCTTTTCCCTCTTTCGTGCGATGCGGACCAGAAATTCCAAATACGCATCTGGGCGTTGTCGAAATTGATGCGGTGATCCATCCTTTCGCTGTGTTCAGCGAACGCGTTTCGTGTGACGTTGAGGTTATGCACATCGTTTCGATGCTGTCGTATCCTTTCGCGGCAGTTTTTTGTCTCACCGATGTAGGTGGCGGGACACTCTGTGCATGGAACTTCGTAGACTAGCCTGGGAAACTTTCTTTCGGCAGACGGTCTTTTGGTCACGGGGAGAATCGTCTGATTGTTGAGACGGGTTTGTGTGCCACCCGAATGCCTTCTTTGCCTAGTACCCTGGACGACTGCTCGCTGCTTCCTGACACGTATGAGACGCGAGCTTCAGAGCCAACCGAGCAGTCACCCTTGAAGAAGGGACCGAATTGGTCCCAAAACGTCAGGTCAGTGCACCATCCTTACCTCTTATGTTTGGACTGTAACTTGGCTGGATAATTAATGTTGTAATTCAAGGAGTACCGCAAGGTAGCATACTGGGGCCCATTCTATTCAACATTCATACCAATGACATAACAAACATTTATAATGACGCTTACTTCATAGTTTAGGTAGATGACACTAGCATTTTCGTGAGGTCAAATGACATAAACACTCTTCCGGTCAACAGTAATATTGCACTAAAGCGCTTGGCTGAATGGAGCTCCGTCAACTCACTAAAACTGAATACATCGAAAACGAAGGTGATCTTTCACCCCGCCAGAACGACATGATTTTAAAAACTTCAGAGTACAGCTTTGCTTTGATCGCATAGAACTTGCAT
Organism: Rhipicephalus microplus; assembly: GCF_043290135.1. Lineage (NCBI taxonomy): Eukaryota > Metazoa > Arthropoda > Arachnida > Ixodida > Ixodidae > Rhipicephalus > Rhipicephalus microplus. Next base: position 17,535,140 of record NW_027464587.1, on the reverse strand, counting down.
CAAACGTCAAAACCTTGGGAGGTATTCTTAGTAATTATCTTACCTAAAATGATCATGCTGATTATATCGCCACACGTTTAGCGAAAGCCTATGAGCTGCTCTGTTGACTGCGCTATACTTTACCGTGCAGCGTTAAACTCATGATTTATAACAGCCTATTTTCCCCTCCTCTAACGTATTGTTACTTAGTATGGAGCGACACTACAAAAATCAACTTACATAGGTTGAGTCTGCTTCAGAAAAAAAAATTGGCAGATCACAGTGGAAATCAATGATATGCGAGGCACGAATATGAAGAAAGCCAATTCACATAGCTTGAGTCTGCTTCAGTTAACAAATTGGCAGATCCCAGTGGGAATCGATGATATGCAAGGCATGAATAAGAAAGGTTGATATGCCACTTTATAATCACCACAACGTTACTAGATGGAGGTAAATAATGCCGTACATGACTTACTTGTCATGAATATAATGTTCGGATGTGTCATTTACTTTCATCATCTATTCACGTCACGTCATACCAAATTTAGTATATGTGGAGCTAGCGAAACTGCTGCGAGCACGCTGGTTGTGTGGTATGTTGGCATGTTATTACATGACACGCGTGCCAGAATTATCATGTTTGCACCAGTAATATATTTTGTAATGCATTGATGTCACGTAATGCCATATTTGGTATCGTAGTTATAATTTTCATAATTTAACCAGTCACTCACGATCTTTATGCAGTCATGTTGTCAGAACATCAAGCTAAGTGAGTTAGTAACTAAACATAACATTTTTGTGGGCACTGCTACTCGGACGGAGAAAAAAGAGGAACGAACACATAGCTCCGTTCCTCTATGTTTTCGGCCACGTTAGGCCACAGCAAAATTAAGTCATGTTATGTCATAGAAGTTTGGGTATAAATCTCATAAACGATGCGCTAACGAGAGAACAAGGTCGTGGGTAAATAGATAGATAGATAGATTGATAGATAGATAGAAAGATAGATGGAAAGATGAATAGATAGATAGGTAGATAGATAGATAGATAGATAGATAGATAGGTAAAAAGAAAGTCGCTGAAGTTCGCTGACAAATGCTTCGCATTAAATAGCAGTTCGCCACATAGCAAATGCTCAAAATGACGCCCATACTGGAGAGTTATTTTCAACCCTTAGGATCTGCCCACTTGCGAATGTCTATAATATCACCGTCACTTTAAAATGCAAAAATACTTCCTAAGTGAAAACCATAGCTTCTTGTCGTTATGCAATCTGACTATACCCAATGCTATTTCATACAACATAAGGAAAAGAGACAAATGGCTCATACTGTTTCCACGCACGAAATATGGAGTGAGCAGCCTGTCATACCGTGTGCCATGCTTGCTCAATGAACGTGAAAGAAATGGCAGTCGCTTAGAAAATTCTTCACGAAATGTAATCAAGCAGTATGTACTTGGGCACTGGTCTTCAGGGCAGTAGTGCACGTTATGCTATCACTATAAAACAATGTCAGCTACATGTTCCGTTCTGAAATTATCAGTTTTTTCGACGTTGACTTGTTCACATGCCTATATTTTGTGTCGACACAGTTCTGATGTGTATATATGAATGCTTATTAGTCCATACAGCGAATACATATTCGTATAGTTTGTGCGAAATAATCTGTGCACAGTCATTATGTCTGCTTCCATGTGCACAATTTTACATTTTCTGTTTTGTGCAACCAAACAGTCTACATCATAATTGACAGTTATTACTTTTGATATATATCTATACTTTTTTCAACTGCTCTGCTACATATCAGAACCAAAAAAGTTTAGTGGATATGTAGAACAGGAGATGTCTGTATGCATGGTATGTTGCTTTCTTTGGCTGTCAAAAATTGGGGCTTGAACCTTCGTTAGGCTGCTTGATATCAGCTTTTTTTCTCGTCCTCGTGTTCGTTACTTTGCTGTAACGAATGTCAAATAAACTGATTGATTGATTGATTGATTGATTGATGTATATCAAGTCATCAAATTCCCCCTCTCCTCGTGCGTATCGTAATGACGAGAGTAAGTAAAAGTACAGTTCGAATGATTGCTTGATATTTGAGGTTTATAGAAATGCTACTGGCTTAAGCTTTCTTGGAGCAGCTTTTGGAGCAAACCAAAATGCGTTTTGGAGCAGCTAAACTGGCTTTCGGAGCAGATATTGCTAAAGTCAATTTTATAACACTTATTGTGTTACGAAAAAGTTAATAAAAAGGGGTTGTGTCGAGCCGACGCTCCGCCAAGCAGTCTTGTATTTCTCAGAGCAAAACTGTTCTGTTCTAGCCTTGAGAAAGACAGGTCTGCTTGTCAAAACGTCGGCCTGACACAACTCTTGTTTGTGACTTTTTTTCATCGATTTTTTTCAACCCTTTTTGCTGTTTTCTGAATACTCTGTTAATGACACACGAATGATAATTTTACAATGTGCGGCACGCTATTCAAGCAAAATAGAGTTAAAAAGAAAAGAAAGTTATATCGCCGACAGAAAACCTGACCATATTTATTAGATAAAGGTAATGATAAAATTAAAAACCATAGCACTTAGTTCTAACGCAACTGAATATCAGTTGACTGCCGATTTTTTGTAAGCCACATTTTCGAGACATGTCTGAAAATTAAGACAATATCACGACAGTATCAAAACCCCTATAGAAATTTGAATAAGCACATCTGAAATTTCTGAGCTGAAGCTCTTCAGCGTCTGATTTTTTGGGCTTTAAGCCAACATTCCAGGTATGAAACAGTATTACTTGAAGGGGTCCTGCAACACTTTTTGAACATGGTCAGAAAACGCTTCCTATTGGTAGTAGGGGCTCCTGAGAACGCGCGAGGTAAATATTAGAGCAAAACACGTGGCCTGGAATTCACAGTAAATTACCAAATTCAGCTAAAATTTATTTCTCTTATCTCGAGAAACCACTCGTAGAAGGCCATTTCTCAGCCATTAGCTGATTTGAACATGGCGCGCTCAGTAGTTACAGGCATCGCCACGGGACGCCGCGTCTTGTTCACGCGGGCGCGTGCGATCACACGGGAAAAGCCGTGTATTCGAAGAAAGAAAAAGAAAACACTGTTCAAGGTCACCGGGTGCGCATGACGTTTTTTTTTCCCTGCCATCTCTCTCTGCTTAGCTCCTAGTGATTTCATCTGGACGAGAGAAGAGCGGATGCTTTTGCAGCGTACGACAAATGTTTGTAAATCCGCTCGTACTGGACGAATTTCTAACATTTTTGTGGCGTTGAATTCGTGAAGCAATAGGTACTTTTACTAAATTAATTTTGTGATTACCTGAACAAGTGTGTAAGGGTTCTTTTAAGGTTCGTACTTTTGCTAAGTCGGTGACCTGGTTGGCTTAAAAGGCTATTCAAGAATCGTTCAGCGCCACAGAAATGTTTGAAAGTCAGCTTCTTAAAATGCATAAATACTATGAGGTGAAGCAGATATATAATTACAAAGGGCTGGTTTTACCGTGGAGAGAGGTGATGTCTAACGGATAAGCATGGGAAATTTTCGGGGGTGTGCTGACGGCAATGCGGCAAACACACCTGCTAGACCTAACCGCTTCATGATAAGCATCTCCAGATAACTGCTTGTTACTGAATGTGGCGTAGTTCTCAGCGTACTTCACGCTTTTTGATCACTCACGCGCGCCGCCATCCAAGCTGCCTTTCTGTGCGAATAGGGTAAGTGTGCCGCACAGACGCGGCGCCTTCACGAACGAAAGTAGCTCGTCATCACTGCCCCCGTGTGCGATGAGGAACAGAGTGGGCATCAAAAACACAATTTAATGACAAACACGTGCGTATGAAAGCGCCCCGGTAGGAATGGTGTCAGCTGTGTAGGTCATGTGCTGCACACAACTAGGAATGGTCGATCTCGTGTGGCAGCAAGTGCATGGCCTCCGAGGTTGCAACGAGCGGCGTGGTTCTCTCCGGCGGTCCCAATCGCCACGCTTCCCAGCAAAACCAGCTAATCTCCTCATGCGCCCGGCTACCGCTAGAGGGCGCATTCAGTGTGGGTCCCGACAGATGATGTGGGGGGGGGGGGAGGCGGGGGCGAGCGGGCCCTTCGGGGTGCAGGATAGCTAGTAATGAGGAAAAAAATCCAGGAAGACTCTTTGACAGGTAGTATGGTGTCACACCTGTCCCGTTAATAAGGGAGGCTATCGCCGGGCTAATTCCAAGAGCCGAAGTATCGGCCCCCCGAACCGCACGACGAAAGCGTGGACAATTTAGAAGTGGTCCTTTTTGGCGCGCCAGCGGACGCCGGCTGTGGCCCAAAGAACAAGTCAGAGCCGAGAGTTGATAAACAAACAAATTATATTCTGAATAATGGCAGATCGAAGACAATACACAAAAATGCACACTCCACAATAGTTGCATACAATATGTCGCCAATCAAACCAATCAATCAACGTACTACACAATACAATCAGCCACACTTGAACAACGGACTCAGTCAACAATACGCACTACAATGCAGTCGCATGCATTGAACAACCAAGACACTTAAAGGCTAAAGAGATAGAAAACCTATTCAGTCCAAAGTTCTTGGAACCAAAGTCGAGATGATACTCTTCCGAGAATCACTCACTCAAAGTCCAGCGTTGTTATCGTTCCGCAGCCCTCGAAGTTTCTCTTCCAGGAAACCTCCCATCTTCAATTGGCCACTCTTCAAACTTCAACTTCTTCGTCGGAACACGTCGGCTTCACACCCGCAGCTGTTGCCACGCGTCTTCGCTCGATAGCGGTAAACACACGCTCTTGCCTGTAGCTCGAGCTTTCACCACTCAGGTGGAAATCCTCTTCATCTCCGGCTTCGTCTCTACGGACAACCTTCGCCGACTACACGGCGGTATACCCTACGCGCTCTTGCGCTAACTTCCGTCTCCTCCTGATTTCTCGTCTCGGCCGCTCGATTAAATACCTTGCGCGCCACCTTCCAGAAATTTCTCGTCATTTCGTCGGCGCGATACGCAGCGAAGGCTGAGGGGAGAGCGAGACGGTTGGAATGCCCTCCCCGGAGGATGATTCAACTCGGTATGACCACGCCCCCTTCGTTCTAGAAAAATCGCGGGCTTGCTGGGCCGCCGATGTGGGGTGAGGAGGTTCGTCTGCGAAGCCATGCTTCTGCGGGGAGAGCGCGCGCCCGGGAACCGTGGATGTTTTTTTCTTTTGACCTCGCGGCGTTTCTCCCGCCCGTTGTCGCAAGAATTTGGCGGCGCGCTCATTTTTAGCGCTCGTTCTGTGACACTGCCCCCCACTTTAAGAATATTATCTCATAATATTCAAGACCACACAAACGAGCGCGAAAAGTCACACCACACACTCTCACAGACTGTAACATAGTCCGTCGCTCATGACACGTCACATTCACAATAGATCACTTAATAAAATTGTATATTGTAATTCAATTACACAACACGTGAAAACACAACCACAAGCACATGAGTACAACACTCCGCCACACATTCCCAATAATACAAATGTACAAAGTTCTCTCACTACAACAATGGTGCAATACTATACATCACATCACAGCACAACACTTCGACACTTGTGACACGGGATACCACAACATTAACACAACATATGGCACTTAGCACTGCCAAACACATTCTGATTTGACCTCAGCATTTATCCTGAGTACTTCGAGCAGCGCTTGCGCCCCTTTTTGCGGTGCTCGCTCGATCTTTTCTTGTGTTTCCACGTTCTTTTTCGGCGAGCCCTTTCCAACGACGATATCTGAGGCGTCGTCTCAGCCATCGTTGTCTCTTCCGACAACCGTTAACGCGTCATTACATTCGACGGGTCCTGTCTGTTTATTTACCCGCTTGATCATGCCTCTACATTTTTCCCGGCTGGCCAACTCCGTCTCCTTTACACTGTCGGTCGGTTGAGGTCGTGCCGACGTAAGTCCGGTTGCTCGGCCCGTGAACTGATTCGACACGATCGTCTTCTCCTTCGCTGTCTCTTGCGCCGCAGCTTCACCTTGGGCTCTAGTGAGATCCGTCACGGGATGTTCCTCCACTGTATCTCGCGGCCGCTGTGTTGGCGAGGGCTCTATCTTCGGGTCTTCTCCCAAACATTCTGGATCACTTGGCCCTCGCGCCCCGTCGATGTTTCCGATGACAAGGTCATACAGGGGGGTCGTCATGCATAGAGCAGTAACCTTCCCGCTGAAGTACGGGGTTTCAACTTCAATTTCTGCTTAGCATCCGAACCGTACGGTCAATTAGGCAAACCGGTTTCGTTCTGCCTGTCAACTCTCTTTCCCGTACCAAATTTCTCCGCACGATAACCGTGGAGCTACCGGTGTCTCTTAGAACCGTAATCTTCTTGCCTGCAATCTTTCCAGGAAGCGTTGGCATTCCCTTCGTAACACCGGTTGGCTGTTTTGACATTACAGCCCCCACAATAGGAATTTTCTCCCCATTCTTCAACTCTACGAATCCATCAGTGACGGCATTATTATCAGATTTCGGTGCTGCTTGCACACAGGATACCTGGTGAGTTTGACTCACTCCGTTCCGACATGCATCTGCTTTGTGCCCAGTCTGACCACACTTGAAACATTTTACAACCGTAGGGCTCGTAAAGATCGTTCGACAGTTTTTCGCGCGATGACCCACTCGTTTGCACAGAAAACATCGCGGAATGCTCTCTGGTGCGCGCTTCTTTTCTTCGGGAGCCAATTTCTTCGACTCCTCGGGACAATCCTTCTTGACCTTGGCCAAATTAGTGCCACCTTGCGCTTCCAAGAATTGATCAGCCAATTCAAGCATGTCTTCAAGTGAGTCAGCCTTCCTCTCTTTTAAGTACAATGACAGGCTTGGGTGGCAACTAGTAAGAAATTGTTCTCTAATTAGCAGCTCTCTAAGCTCATCGTACTCCTGTGCTGTCCCTGAAAGTTCAATCCATCTGTCGAAATAATGGCTAAGTCGGGCGGCGTACTGTGTAGCCGTCTCACCATCAGCTGGCTTTCCTGTCCTAAATCTGTCCCGGAATCCTTCTACAGTAAATCTAAATCGCTTCAGCAAAGCAGTTTTTACCCTTGCATAGTTGGCTGCATCGGTCGGCGTCAGCCTACCGTACACACTGAGCGCTTCACCACTCAAGCAAGTACTCAAAGCAGTTGCCCATTGATGTTCCGGCCAATTCTGGCTCTTCGCAATCGTCTCGAATCGGTGAAGGTACGCGTCAAGGTCGTCCTTCCTTTCATCAAACGCTACGAGCAGCTTGCTTGGGTTCAAGCGGAAGCCGTGATCTTCCCGTTCGCTGCTTTCAACTCTAGCTTGGACGGGAGCTTCGCTTCGCTGTTGCAAACATCTCGTGCTGCCGCTGCCGTTCCCTTTCAGCCATCTCCGCTTCTCTTTCTTCTCTCGCACTTTCGGCTGCCAACTTTTCTCTCTCCAGCTCCAACTTCAATAGACCGATCCCACAGGCCAGTTTCGCGACGCCACCGATGCCGCGGCAGCCGCGGTTCATGTCGGTACTTGTAGTCGTCCGGGCGCACCAGCCAGCCGAAGTGCCTGAGCGTTCCCTTTTCGATAGATTTTTCGGTCGTGTGGAGCCGTCTTACGATGGGAGGATTTACGTGCTGTGTTCCTGGATGCTACAACAACAGCACAAGGGATAAAGGCTTGGGTTTATACGTCTTTCCTAAAGAGCAAAAGCTTCGGGAGACGTGGGTTCAGCGTATCAACAGGGCTGGACGGGGCGGCAGGTAAGACATCTTATTAAATGTATAGTGCTGCTTTGAAACTAAATAAGCGTATTGCGGTGGTTTTTTTTATGTGAATGTTTAATCATGAAGCTTAGCATACCAAAGAATATGATCTTTGCTCACTCTGCCTGCGTATACTCTTACCGGATAGCTCAGCCGCGGTTCGCGGTTGTGCATGCCGGTCATTTTTTAGCGCATCTTCCTTAGTCTAGCGTTTTTTGTTACCGCTGCGTACTAATATTATTATTATTACGAGTTGTACTGCTGAGGTCTTTTAGTTTTACATGTTGCGCAAGTGCAGCACCGCGTTACTCGGCTTGCGTTTTTTTTTTTACAACGCAAGGGGCAAGCATGCAGGCATAAGGGGAAGGCAAGCTCATTGACGAGGCTCTCCTAATAGCTCTACCGTACATCGAGACCTTACTTTTTAGAAACGACGTAACGTACTTCACGGCACGCTTGCAACAACTTACCCAGAACTCGTTGTGCCAAACGGCGATTAGCTTTCGCGGATCACCCTCGATGCAAACGGTGCCTCTGTAATCTCGTCCTTTCCGTAAAATAGTTATCTGGTGCATGCACGCGGCCGATTTCGCTGCACCTATGCAGATGAGTGGCACAAACAGCTGTATAATTTACCTGTGTGTGGCGTTGTCGAGTGAGGCTGAAAATTAAAATTACATTTGTCATTTGCCCTTGACTGATATGGAACTTTTTGTACGTTAATCAAGAGAAAGTGATACTGTTGTCTTGCAGTGGTAGCATGCAGGCTGGACATTTAAAAGGAACCTGAAAACGCAGTAGGTGATGTTCAGTGTCATATGAAATAATGCTGGAACTTTTTGTGCTCAGGTTCTCCAAGTTTACGCCTACCACGGGACACCGAGTAGGCGTAAACAATGTCAAGAGTTTTCAAAATATAGCGACCGCGTCGTTCGGTGGACTAAAATCAGAACGCCACCCAAATTAAGAATTTCAAATATTATTACTACCAAATGCTGTATGTTGAACGCGACACTCGTGCACGTAAGGGCCGTAAGACACGAAAGGTTCAGCGCCGCATATAAAGCCTGTCCCCAACAGCACGTCACTGTGCAAACAAACGTTGCAATCCCCGAGATGCACATGCGAAAAAAACAGTCGCGCAGAACAACCGCTTACATACATCACTCAAATGAAAACGGTACTCAACAGGCAATGAACGGGTGGCTGTCCTAAGTCCCGCCGAAACGAAGGAGTAGCAGGCACTTATGACCGAAATTCGCGCCGCCTGCTCCCATTAACAGACAATGTAGGTATTGAAAATACTCACATGACGACTTTTTCTTGCTGGTGAAATCGGAGAGACGTCAGCGAAGCTCCGGCGCAGTACTGAAAAAGCGGCGGCCACTGCGTAGTCGCTGTAGTCTGGTTGACCGATTGACTACAACTAAGATGGCGGCGGGGCAACTCCGGAAAACCGGCGCATGCGCTGATCGGCTGGTGGGATCGGTCTATTGCTGCTCTCTTTCTTCTTTCAGCTGTCGCTCGTTTGCCTCTCTTTCTTCTCTCGCCCTCTCAGCGGCCAGCTTTTCTTTCTCCAGCTCTAACTTCAATTGTTGCTCTCTTTCTTCTTTCAGCTGTCGCTCCTTTGCCTCTCTTTCTTCTTTCTCTCTCGCAGCTGCCAACCTCTCTCTCTCCACCTCAGCTTCTTTTTCCGCTTTGGCTCGTTCGACCGCCAACCTCTCTTTTTCCAGCTCGGCTGCTTTTTCTTCTTTGGCTCTCTCTTTTTCTTCTTTTTCCTTCTGGGTGACCCACTTCCGTAGTTCGGCGCCAGAAAGACCCATCTTTTCACTAAGAGCAACTAACTTTTCGAGATCCATTGTGTCTCGCAACTCGCAACTAAAACCTTGCCGCGTGCAAAAAGTATCTGCCTAAATCAGTCTATCGGAACACTCCCCTGCACTCGTTAACGAGAACACTGAACAACACACAAAATCGTTCCGATAGCACTATCAACAACTCGAGGCTCTCTCTCACTACTTTGGACACACTGTGCACCAAAAGGTCCTGTTTCGCGGACGCCAGATTAATTGTCACACCTGTCCCGTTAATAAGGGAGGCTATCGCCGGGCTAATTCCAAGAGCCGAAGTATCGGCCCCCCGAACCGCACCACGAAAGCGTGGACAATTTAGAAGTGGTCCTTTTTGGCGCGCCAGCGGACGCCGGCTGTGGCCCAAAGAACAAGTCAGAGCCGAGAGTTGATAAACAAACAAATTATATTCTCAATAATGGCAGATCGAAGACAATACACAAAAATGCACACTCCACAATAGTTGCATACAATATGTCACCAATCAAACCAATCAATCAACGTACTACACAATACAATCAGCCACACTTGAACAACGGACTCAGTCAACAATACGCACTACAATGCAGTCGCATGCATTGAACAACCAAGACACTTAAAGGCTAAAGAGATAGAAAACCTATTCAGTCCAAAGTTCTTGGAACCAAAGTCGAGATGATACTCTTCCGAGAATCACTCACTCAAAGTCCAGCGTTGTTATCGTTCCGCAGCCCTCGAAGTTTCTCTTCCAGGAAACCTCCCATCTTCAATTGGCCACTCTTCAAACTTCAACTTCTTCGTCGGAACACGTCGGCTTCATACCCGCAGCTGTTGCCACGCGTCTTCGCTCGATAGCGGTAAACACACGCTCTTGCCTGTAGCTCGAGCTTTCACCACTCAGGTGGAAATCCTCTTCATCTCCGGCTTCGTCTCTACGGACAACCTTCGCCGATTACACGGCGGTATACCCTACGCGCTCTTGCGCTAACTTCCGTCTCCTCCTGATTTCTCGTCTCGGCCGCTCGAATAAATACCTTGCGCGCCACCTTCCAGAAATTTCTCGTCATTTCGTCGGCGCGATACGCAGCGAAGGCTGAGGGGAGAGCGAGACGGTTGGAATGCCCTCCCCGGAGGATGATTCAACTCGGTATGACCACGCCCCCTTCGTTCTAGAAAAATCGCGGGCTTGCTGGGCCGCCGATGTGCGGTGAGGAGGTTCGTCTGCGAAGCCATTCTTCTGCGGGGAGAGCGCGCGCCCGGGAACCGTGGATGTTTTTTTCTTTTGACCTCGCGGCGTTTCTCCCGCCCGTTGTCGCAAGAATTTGGCGGCGCGCTCATTTTTAGCGCTCGTTCTGTGACATATGGACAGATACGATTCCAAAGTGGCACCAGTATCTAAGATAGGTGGAGTCCGGGGCAGAAATAAACGTGGCCTCGAGCGCCGAGCCAATTCAGACATGGGGTATATTAACATGCTGGGTGGTAGGAACAGGCTCAAGTGGGAAGAGATAGAAGAACAGCTAAGAGAGGAGAGGCCGATGGTATATGGTTTTGTAGAAACACAATTCAGGGACATGAAACAACCTATTAACAATGCGGACTACGCGTGGGAATATTGTAATAGAACAAAAGGCAGCAGAAAGGGGGGTGGTATTGGGGCTTTCAATCATAAAAGTACAGACTGGCAAAGGGTCAAGCAGGAGTGCAAGGAAAATTTATGGCTAAAAGGGAAAGTGGCAGGGAAAATGACACTCCTTAGTTTCGTGTACTTGTGGAAGGGAGCAAAGGCCAGAGAGGAAAACCAGGCAATAGTAGAGTGTATATCAAATGACATTCAGGAGTTAGGTGGAGAGTGCGAGATAATTATACTTGGAGATATGAAGGCGCACATTGGAGATATAGATGGGTAGGCCAACCCGACAGGCAAAATGATCATGGGTATGTGTGAAAAACATGACTTGATCATTTGCAACAGTACCGAGAAGTGTGAAGGGCAAACAACATGGGAGGTCGGAAGGCTGCAGTCGACGATAAATTACGCACTGATGTCACGTAGGATGTGTGATAAGCTCAGGGGAATGCACATAGACGAAGGTGGCTCCAGAAGTCTGGGTAGTGATCACAAACGTATCAAGCTAAGTTTTGGAAGAGCAGTGAAAGTGGGAAGGAGACAAGATGAACAACTACAGGAAAATTTTTATTCAGAAAGGCAAATAGAAATACCTACTAAACAAATTGAGAAATTAATCACTGAGGATAATAAAGCAGTCCGGACATACACGAATCTAATGAGACCGCTTGAGGTAGATCTTGCTAAAGCACGTGACAAATAACCCCGGAAAACAAGACACAAACCCAAGAGTTGGTGGATTGGGGAAGTTAAGAGAGCCATAGCAAAACATTAGGAAGCCTCTAGGGAACACAGACATGCTAAGCAGCGGGGTGAACCGACAGATGAGGTTGAAAGAAAATGGGAAATCTTTCTAAGCTGTAGAAGGAATGCATCCCTTCTGACTAATGAAAAGATTAGAAAAAAGGAGCTCAGTGGCCGTCAGAAGTACATAAAAAAGTTAAAAAGGCAACTGCAAAATTTTAGAAGGAATGCATCCCTTCTGATCAATCAAAAGATTAGAAGAAAGGGAGCTCAGTGGCTGGCAGAAGTACATAAAAAAGATAAAAAGGCAACTGCGAAATTTGGGAACCTACTAAACTCCCTAAGAAATGAGACGAGCCTAGAGCAGAGAATAATAACTACAGCTCAAGGTGCTAGGCGAGAAGAGACGAAGCTATTGAATATATAGGAACAAGGGTAACAGAAAAACTTAAACAAAGAAATGCTTTACGCACCACAATAGACAAGGATGAATGAAGTGGCGCAATGGCTCGATTTTCACAACGGGAGTGGGAAAGGGCTGAGAAGATGGTTCCTAGTAGTACATCAACAGGCACAGATGGCATTCCACTTATGCTGATAAAGACATTAGGTCCGAAGTCTATGCAGGCTTTGAGAGAGGCAGTGAGCAAAATAATAATCGATGGTGAAGTCCCCGATGGATGGAATCTTAGCACGATGAGCATGATATATAAAGGAAAGGGGGACAAAGCTGACATAAACCACTGCCGTCCTGTAACAGTGACATCAGTGGTCTACAAGCTGGCGATGCAGATTATAAAGGGAAGACTCAGGCAGGGTTAGAGGATGAGGGGTAGTGGCAGAACTGCAGAATGGGTTTCGAAAACACGGGAGGTTGGAAGCCAATCTGTTCTCACCGACTCAGTACATCGAAATAGTAGAAAAGGAACACAGGCCCCTGTGGCTTGCAATTTCGGATATCATGGGAGCACACGATAGCGTGGTTCAAGAGGACTTGTGGGCAATACTGGACGCACTAGGTGTGGAAGATGGAGTCATTAATCTTTTAAAGGATATCTATAAATGTAACAAGGCAGTTATGAATTGGGAAGAACAGGTATACAGGCCTACAGAAGTATAAAACGGGGGCTTAGGCAGGGGTGTCCCCTGTCACCCTTGTTATTCATGATGTACGTACAAGAATAAGTGGCCAAATTAGAGGGAAGTGGACTGGGCTTCAATCTCTCTTTCATCAAACAAGGTAAACTCATTGAACAGACACTACCAGCATTGATGTACGCAGAAGATATAGTGCTAATGGCCGACAACAAGGAAGATTTGCAGAGATTGGTAGACATCTGCGGTAAGAGGGAGATAGATATAGTGCTAATGGCCGACAACAAGGAAGATTTGCAGAGATTGGTAGACATCTGCGGTAAGAGGGAGATAGGTTAGATTTCAGATTCAGTAAGGAAAAATCAGCAGTCACGATTTTTAATGACAATGAAGGTAGTGAGCTTAGAATACAGGAGGTCACGCAAGAAATAACAGACAAAACAAATACGTGGGCGTATGGATAAACAATGGGACCGAGTACCTAAGGTAACACGAAATATACGTGACGACTAAAGGTAACAGGAATGGAGCGGTGATGAAAAACAGAGCCCTGTGGAATTACAATAGGTATGATGTTGTGAGAGGTATATGGGAAGGGGTCATGGTTCCTGGTCTGACGTTCGGCAATGCCATCTTGTGCATGAGATCAGAAGTTCAAGCAAGATTAAAAATTAAGCAACGTGGAATAGGTAGGCTTGCCTTAGGAGCTCACGGGAATACACCAAATCAGGGAGTACAAGGTGATATGGGATGGACATCCTTTGAGGGCAGGGAAGCTAGCAGCAAGATAAAATTTGAAAAGCGATTGAGGGAAATGGGGGAGGAGCGTTGGGCTAGGAAGGTATTCAGCTACTTGTACATGAAGAATGTCGATACGAAATGGAGAAAGCGAACCAGAAAATTGACTGGTAAATACTTAGAAAATGGCAGAGGACCAAACCAAAAAGAATTATTGGTTAAGACGAAGGTGAAGGAAGCTGAGACCAATATGTGGAGAATCGCCATGATTAAGAAGTCCGCACTAAAGATGTATCGATCTTTCAAGCAGGAAATTGCCAAAGAAAGAATCTATGATAACACTCGGGGTAGTTATCTACTGTTTGAGGCCAGGACGCGAGTATTGCCAACCAAGACGTATCGGGCCTAAAACGAAGGGGTAGACACGGTATGCAGTGCGTGTGGAGAGGAAGAGGAAACTGCCGAACACTTGATAATGTTCTGTAAAGGGCTTCATCCTATAGGTCAAGATGATGGCGCAGAGTTTTTTGAAGCAGTGGTGTTTAGGAAAGGGGAGGGCAAAATATACTTTAAGCGGGTAGAATTAACTAGGAGGTTATCTGATTGGTGGCTAAAGTCAAGGCACAAGTGAAAACAAAACCCTTCACTGCAAAGTACGAGTCCTCAACACCACTATTTAAAGTAAAAAAAAAAGCAATCTAATTTCTCGTTATCTAAGTGTTACGGTTTGGTGGCGTCAGCCACCGCCCAATCAAAAGGGTACAGTCATATCAATCCAGTCGATCCATCCATGGAACATTATGTATTATGGCTAGGTGGCGTTAGCCGCCACCCGATCTAAAGGGTACAGCCACATCCATCCATCCAACCATCCTCGAGCGGTGGAGACCAAGGCAGAAAGCAGAGAGCGCGAGATTTCAGCGTGCGTATGTTTTTAAAGACGATAGTCTTTCTTGGGGACCTTCGACGCAAAAATTTTGGTCTGTCTGTCTGTCTGTCTGTCTGTCTGTCTGTCTGTCTGTCTGTCTGTCTGTCTGTCTGTCTGTCTGTCTGTTTGTCTGTCTGTCTGTCTGTCTGTCTGTCTGTCTGTCTGTCTGTCAACTCTTAACAGCATTGGGTATCTGAAACGGCTGACCCCATCCGCAGCGCCCACCTATGTTGCTCAAGGCTCAGCGTTCACACTTGTGCAATCGTCGATTAAAAAGCAATTATTGCGCGTGTCTGTGGCACCATAACAACACTAATATATTCAGCATGTGCGCCTTTTACTCCCACTGCTTCCCCACTTGTCACCATTCGTCTCGTGGATATGCCGTAAATTTTCCTTTCTATTTTTTGGGGGGAATCTTTTCAGGTGCATTTTATTCAAGCCCCATTCGTAACGAAAATGATGTCAGTGAAGCTTTGGTGGAGCCCAGCATATAAAACGTCTAATTTAAAAAAAATTTAAAGACCTATTTTATTTGTGGGACACAATACTAATCGGAATTAAAAGACAATGGCACCAAGGAAACTATGGGTAATGAAAGTAATTGTAATGAAAATGAGAAGAAAGAAAAAAGTGGACGAAAAAGTAACTTGGCGCCGGCAAGGTCCGAGCCTGCAATCATTGAATAAAGCGTTGAATGCTTTACCACTGATTTACGGCGGTGGACAAACCGCCGTCCACTTTATAGAATATATAAGCCATTGCGGTAAGTGTGGAATGCTCTCTCTCTTTGGTCTTTTTTTTTCTCTTGGCGTCACGTACCCTTTATACATTTCTATTCGATAACTTTTGTAGTTTTCTTATGAAGATTTATTTTTCTTTCATTCTCATTTCTTAAATTTGGGGATATCTGTAGGTGGTGCCATCTATCAGCCGCAGCAACGGCGTTCTGCGGCGAATATATTGGAAATAGGTGAAAAAAAATCATATCTGAAGAAAAAAGCTAGTTATACACAAATGAATCCATATTGTACGCAGCAGAGACCCACTGGAGTGTTCTGTAAAAATCGCAGTATTGTTTTACGAAGCATTTGGTTCCCAGGACAATTCAACTCTGCCATTTGGTAACAAAAGGGGCCTATTTGTAAAAATACTCACGGAAGCCACGTGGTTTGTCTAGTGACGCTTAAAATTACCAGGAAGTTTCAGTAATTTTCTGCTGCGTACAACAGGAAGTCCTTTTTGCTTACTAAGTTTGTTCTTCAGATGTGATTTTTTTTCGCGTATTTTCCTTTCAGTTACACTAGGTCACTTCTGTCGCCGATGACAGGTGGCGCTCTGTGTGTCCCCAAACTCTGGTCATGTTCGCAGAGTAGCTAAGCGAATTTTAATTTCGTCTACCTTCAATGCTGCCTGTGCTCTCCACGCAGAAAAAAGTGACGGCAGTCTACCCATACTCCCACGGGGCCAGCACGCGTTCGCATTCCGGTTCCAGCTGCCTGAAAGTAGCCTGCCGTGCTCGTTTGAGTCACGGCCGTGTACAGTGCGCTACTACGTCAAAGTCACCATGGACATCCCGTATGCGTCGCCTCCGCAGGGCATGAAGTACTTCACCATCATCGGGCCACACATCGACTGCATGGAGGAGCAGTATCTCGTGAGCACACGCACCATGTCGGCTCTCGTGTGTGTCGATGACACGCGTGCCTTTCGCAGAAACCATTGGTGGGCCAGGACAAGCGAGCAGTGTGCTGTCTCTGCTGCCAGAGGGGCGTGGTGAGCTTGCGTAGCGCCCTCGAACGGTCTGCCTACTGCTGTGGCGAGAGTTTGCGTCTCAAAGCCGACATCGACAACCAGAGCGAGGAAGAAGTGAGGCTCAAGCTCAAGCTCGTGCAGGTAAAGTCCGGTCTGTGCTGCCGTCGTCTTCACTTGCTGTAACGCAAGCATATCAAAGGGAAATATTGTTCCGCTTGTTCTTCGAACACCTGGATGTGGATAGTGGTTGTGGTGCCCTTTGGAAAATCCCCGCCTAAGCAATGTGCACAAATGGTTAACCAGTCACCTATTAAACGTGTGGCTCCGGTGTTTAAGCATGGGTTCAACCCGACAGTGCATTGAAGGCTTCCACAATTATTGGTTACATGTTCGTGATCCGTACTCAGGTTCGACAAACGTTTGGCTCGGGTTTTTCACAGTATTTATTTCAATGCCCCACATTGTGCCTCGCATGATCATAATCATGAATCAGTGTGATGAGTGGTTGAATGCATTTCGCAATGCGTTAACCCTATACTTAGTGTTGTGAATTCTCGACATACCAAGATATTTCAAGCAAGCAAGTCAGGAAATGCATGACGCCTCAAATGCCGGCTGTCAGGTATACTCATGGAGAACGTAGCTTTCAGCATGAAAAATATGGCGGCCTCTCGTATAAGGTATTTCATGCTAGAACCAATTGTTTTGGTGGCGTAGAGCAGCTCTCCCTTCTTCGCTCGCTCTCGCTTGTGTGACGCAAGTTCCATTTTGAATCATTTTGTTTATTTGGTGTGTATTCTACCAAGAAGTGGCACATGACATGTTTCGTAATTCTTAACTACGTTTTTCGAAGCAAGGTCCTCACTTCTGCGGCATATAGAGAATTCATGACATGCATACGTTATGCATTAAAGTTACGTCTTAGATGTAGCCATAAACTGCAGAATCATTTAAAGGTTGCTCTTTAAAGCTGTAAGGCGAAAACAATTTTTATTCTGCTTGGAAGTTTAATAGTTGAGGCCTTAAAGGGTTAATCACAGGGGTTGCTCTCGAACCACAAGTAATCATAGACGCTGGAAATACTCCGGCAAAAAGCGGGCGTTCGAACGCGCTCCCGCAATCCCGGTAACGCCCGGAACGGTGCTAGTTCGGCTCGGCGTTGCTGCATGCGTATCACGAGTTAACTCGGTGGCCTAGTTAATTGCAAGATCCGCCCGCCACCGGCACTTGCATCCCTGCTAGTGATTCAGAGGTGCATGGATGGCTGCCGGATCGGTACGCCATTAGTTTTGGCACTCGGCCTCTCGAACCCCACTAAATGCAAGGTCATGTCCTTCACACGTAAACACAGCACCTCACATGAAACGTACTGCAGTAATTTCGTTCCCATTGATAACACGTGCACTTACAAGTACCTAGGAGTTCATCTGACATCATCACTATTATGGGTGAAACACATTGAAACCATTCGTTCTAAATCTTTCCGCACATTAGGCTACTTACGGCGTAACCTGCGATCTGCAACTCCTGACATAAAGAAACTCGCATATCTGACACACGTGCGACCAAAGCTCGAGTATGCGTCATCCATCTGGCATCCTTCACAAGCTTATCTCACCGATGATTTGGAAGCCGTTCAAAATCGCGTAGCTCGTTGCATTACGTCACAATATTCAAGGCATATCAGCGTAACCGCACTAAAACAAACGTTGTCAGTCGCATCGCTCGCTTCACGTCGCATAACCTCTCGTATCTGCCTCCTTCAAACATTCTTTTACTTTAGTAGGTCGGGACACCCTCTCCTAAAGCGCCCATTAAGAACGTCCTCTCGCCTGTCCCATATGCACCCTCTAATGACCACAAAATGCCGGACGACGGCGATGAGCAGCTCATTTTTACCCCATGCCGTAACACTCTGGAATGCGCTGCCAGATAATATTGTTTCTTGCAGGGACTGCTCAACATTTCGCAAAAAACTAACTTTTTTTCCAAAATCCAAATGCGATGTCCTAACAGCACATTAACTATTGCGTTTATAGTTGTTCTACTATACTCCCAGAATTTATTTATCACCCATCATATTCTTTTTATGTTTTGTTATGCGTGTTATTTCCGCTTGTGTTCCTTATTTGCTTATTCATTGTAATCAGTGTGTACCCTCATATTCCAACATTGCTTAGAAACTTACTACCTAGATGTTCGACCCCCCCCGTATGTAATGCCTTCGGGCCCTCAAGGTTGAATAAATAAAATAAATGTAATTTACCTTCACCGTCCTTTTATGTCAATACCGAATTTTGTACATGTGAAGCATCGAAAGGGCTGCGAGCGCATCATGAGTCTGGTATGTAGTCATGTAATGCGGAAATGTGGAACATGACATTCATGTTATGATTATCATTTTTCACCAGTCATGTGCCTTCGGTAATCATTGACATCACGTAACATCAAATATGGTATATGTTAAGCTAGCCAAACGGCCGCGAGCGCATCATGAGCGTGGCATGTAGTGATGGTCTTACATGACACACATCTCATGGTTATCATGTTTGAACCAGTCATGGGCCTTCATCATTCGTTTACGTTCCGTATTACCAAATATGGTATATGTGATGCTAGCGAAATGACCGCGAGAGCACCATGAGCGTGGTTTGCAGTCATGACTTACATGACATGCATGTCATGATTTCTACGTTTTAGTTATTCCCTAATGTTTGTCATGCAGTCATGTCATACCATGCCAGTTTTGCAATATGTCATGTGAACGAAACCATCGCAAGGGCAGAAAGATTATTAAATGTAAGTCTTGAGAGTCATGGCATGCATGTCATGATATTCATGTTATGACTAGTCAAGTGTGTTTGCCATGCAGTCATTTTATAACATACAAATTTCAGTGTCAATACCATAATCGAGACGGCCAGGAGTGCTAAAATGCGTAGGCGGCTAGATAAATAGATACGCTCATAGTCAACAAAGTTCGCTAAGAAATGCTTCGCATTTAAAATAAATGACAGGAAGAACTGGTGAACACGAAAGAGAAAGAACGAGTCGTTGAACGAAAAAAATTGCCCGCAGCTTCCTTCGGGGGAACACTGAGGAGGATGCGGAGCATATATTTGGTTAACGGGGTGTTAAAGTGCGACTTACTTGGGTCGATGGCTAAATTGGTTAACGTGGTTGTGAAATGGGGTGTAAAATTGCGACTTACTTGGATAGATGGCTAAATTGGTTAACGTGGTTGTAGGAGGGGGTGTTAAATGAGTGAACACGTACACACGTATGCGAAAGGGCGGCGCTGGTCGAAGGGACGTCGATCATTGTGTTTGTGGATTCGTTGGAATTCATTTCACCGCGACCTTGGACGTCAACGCGCCGTACAAACCAACCGACGAGCGGCAACTGAGCGAGCGAGCGCCGACCTTGAGTATATATACAGCGCGACGGCACATGCACTGTCAGCTGTCGAATGTTCGAGAAGGGGGAGAAGCGCAACGGCGCATGCACGTGCGTCAGCTGCCGATGTTCTCGAAGCGTGACGGCGCATGCGCGCTACATTATACGGCTAGCGAATGTTCGTGAAGAGGAGAAGCGCACGCGGTGTGTAGAGGAGGAAGGGTGCACAGATGGTGGAGGAGTGAAGCGCGCGCGGTGTGTAGAGGAGGAAGGGATGCACAGATGGTGGAAGAAGGAGGAGGAAGCTTGCGGACGGCGCCGCACTACAAGCCTCGAGTATTAGATGCTCCGCATCTAAAAGAAGGCTGCCCAGCTTCCTTCAAGGGCCGTAAACCACCAAGAGGCCGAAATTCATTTGTCGTGGCGAAAGCGTGCACGAGTGCGCGACGGACATGGAGCCGTGAGAGTTTTTCGAAACGGTGCAGTAACTGCGGAGTTTGATGCGCTTGATTATCGGAACCACGACGATGACTACGTTTGCTCTCTCCTGTGATCCCTTCCGCTGGTATCCTCGTTCAAGCCGATTTGTCCTCTTGCCAAACACCCCTCCCATGCCCCTCCCAATCTCGCGTGGCGTACGTGATCACTGACGCACTGCTTGAAATACCGCCTAGTTCCGGTCGCCGCGACTGCGTCCGTCATCCGTCAGTTGCGATGTAGCTGCGTGCTTTTTGGTGAACCGTGGCTGCCGTGATCGTGCCGGTATGCACCCTGCGCTGCGCGTGCGCCATCAAAAGATCGCCAACGCGACGGAGCCGTATGAGGGCACGCCGTGCCCCGTACGTGTTGCACGCACGCGGGCACTGCGACGAACAACAAGCAGCGCGGACAGCTGCTTGCAGACTGACCGGAAGCTGTAGGCTCTTGCTGTATCAGTCGCACCATATTTGGCTCAGTGCATCAGAGATATAGAACGGCGCGTCATGCGAAGGCCTGAAAGGCCTGGAAAGAAGGAAGGATTGTTCTCTGGAATTTGGGGCGCAAAAGCGGCTCATAGCGCAGCCACGTGTAGAATCTTTAATCGCGAAGGCATTCTGCACACGATGCGTGCGTTTAGTTGATATGTCTGAAAAAATATTGGAGGTGTTTTACGGGCCCTTTTAATGATTGATAATTAGGAGTTAACGTCCCAAAACCACCATATGATTATGGTAGACACCGTAGTAGAGGGCTCCGGAAATTTTGACCACCTGGGTTTCTTTTACGTGCGCCCAAATCGGAGCACACGGGTTACGGGCCCCTATAGACCCCTTAGTACGAAGCTGCTTCAGTTTTAGCAGTGCATTCGTTTCTCGTGAGCTAAAGGTGATGCAGGTCAGCGGCAGTTATGCGGCCAACAGTGGGCATCATTCCGGAAAAGCATGTTCACCTCGCAAAACTGAACTGAACTGAATCTTTATTTTTATGTTAAGTACAAGAAGGCTGGCGGGAAAAATGCTGCACTGCACATGTCACTGGTCTCAACTACGCCCTACTCTGTTCCCTATAACAATCCCTCTAGAGTCCCGAATCGTCCTGAAAGATGTCTTTTTTGGGTTACTGGCCTCAAGTTTGCCTACCAATCTATTCCTCATAAGAGCCCCCTAGAGTCCCAAATTGTCCTGCATGATGTCGCTTTCGGTCACTGACATCAACTATTCCCTGCTCTCTGTTCTCAAAAACAATCCCCCCAGAGTCCCCAGTTGTCCTGCAAGATTTCTTTTTCAGTCACTGGCCTCAACTACGCCCTACTCTCTGTGCCCTAAAACAGTCCCCTTACAGCTCCAAATTATCTTGTAAGATGTCTTCTTCGGCCACTGGCCTCAACGTTGTCCTACTCTCTGTGTCCCAAAACAGTCCCCCTAGAGTTCCAAAGTGATTTATTTATTGATTTAAAAATACTGCTAGTCCTAGCGAGGGATTATAGCAGGGTGGGAAATACAATCGTAAGTATAGCAAGGCAAATATCAACCGAAACATGAACATAAATACGAAAGTATGGTACAGTTCACAGAATACTTGAGTAGACAGAAAATCCAACTAGAAAACTCTTACGCAATATAAGTAAAAACTAAGAGTAACAACCACGAAGACAACATAAAAGTCAGGGAATGTCTTATATATATATATATATATATATATATATATTCAACAATTCAAGGTTTAGCTGTAGAACAACTCAACAATTCAAGGTTTAGCTGTAGAACAAGGTCATTGATTAGATTTTTGTCCTCAGAAAAAATGAATGCTTGGAGACTGAAAGGGTGTGATAGAGAAATTGTGGCATTGCCTCGTCGAATGCCCGGAAAAGAAATATAGTAGTTGGCCAATGTCTATCTTATAGTGCTTGTTTATTAACTGATAAAAGTATTTTAGACGAAAGATTTGGTTTCTTTTAGATATTGGTGGGAGATGAGCTCTCGTCAACAGTTCACTTACAGATGTGACCGTAACAGTTGTATATCAAACGGGCTGCCTTTTTTGTATGTTTTCAATCTTGCTTATGTTCGTCGTAGTGAAAGGATCCCATATAACTGCGTAATCCAGCACTAGCAGAAATGTGAATTTGTAGGCCAGCAAACGAACAAAAGGAATTGATTTCTTGAGAGCTCTTCGAAGGAACGAGAGTCGTCTGTTAGCACACTCTACAACATAATCGATATGATTATTCCAAAACAGGTTGTTGGTAATGTGAACTTCCCAAATACTTAAAGCATTCTATTTGAGCAAAGACAATGTTGTTGCAATGATACTGGAAGAAAACGGGCTCTTTTTTATGGGAAATGCACATAAACACTGTTCTTTTCACAGAATATATCGGCACTTAGCGTTTTGTTCTTGGTCGCTAGGGTTTTTACTTTAGAGTAAATAACACAGTCATCAGCAAATAGTTTTATGTTGACGGGTACGTCTCTCACAATGTCAATAATAAACAAAAGGAACAGGAGCGGTCGAAGCACCGATCCGTGTGGTATGACAGATTCCACGAAAACCATCCCAGAACATGTATCTTTAAATTCAACGAATTGTTCGCGGTTATGGAGATAAGATTCAATCCATTTAGTAACTTGCTTGTTTTTAAGCGTGTGTCTGCTTTGAAAACTAATTTTTTGTGAGAAAATTTATTGAATGCCTAAGACAAGTTCATAAAAATGGCGTCAGTCTGACCACCTTTGTTAATTGCCCCTGCAAAGACTTGAATGGTCAGAACTAATTGGGTGCAAGTCGAAAAGCCTTTTATGAATACGTGGTGAGACTCTGAGAGGACGATAGTTATAGCACGAAAACAGAACGACAGCAAGGGACAAGAAGAACACGAATAGGACAAGAATAGTAATTATACTAATTACATATTTCTTCCTTTTTGCATAATGTTTTCACCTTGGCAGTTCTCCAGTCTATTTGTACCTGTTCTTCATTTAACAATTTTGTGAAAAGAACGTACAAATATTTGGCTACCCATTCGGCGTATCTTTCGAGAAAAGCATTGGATATGCGGTCCGCCCCTCCAGATTTTTTACATCAAGCTTCAAGAGCATGTTGATAATGCCCTGTTCATTTACGACAATGTCCGGCGTCGGTGGTAATGATGACACAAAGGTAGGCAATGTTTCATCATCGGTAGTAAAAAAGCACTGAAACTGTCCATTGAATGCGTCGGCAATTTTTGTGGCATCAGTAGTTTGAATACAGTTTATGGTGAATGCATCCACATCTGTTGAGGATGGGAAAATTGTTTGCCAAAACTTCTGTGGCGAGCTGGTAATGGAACTGGGCAAAGAAACTGCAAAATATTTCTCCTTGTCAGCTAACACTTTATTTTCAAGTTCACGCGATAGATCTATAATTTTTCGTTCCAAGATAATGCAGTCACACAAAAACGTCGCTTTTTAAGCGTTTTTTTTTCTACGAAGTTGCAAAGTTGAACGACTTATCCAAGCATTTGAACGTTTGTTTATCTTACGTATCAAGGGCACAAGTTGATCAATGCATTCATGAACAAGTTATGTGAAAAAACCCAAAGATCATGAACATTGGCATCAGTGAAAAAGAAACTATTTAGATGAAATGAAAGCACATCCAATAAGCTTCGTCATCAGCTCTCGGAAAGTTTTGAAAAAGTGAAAACCAGTTACCTCTGTTAACAATAACACTTCTGAAATTAAAAATTAATTTATATGTGTAGTTTAACGTTCCAAAACCACCATATAATAATGAGAGACGCTGTAGCAGAGGGCTCTGGAAATTTCGGCCACCTGGGATTGTTTAACGTGCACCCAAATCTGAGCACAAGGGCCTGCTCCATTTTTGCCTCGATGGGAAGTGCAGCCGCCACTGCCGGAATTGGATTCAGCGACCTGCGGGTGAGCAGCCAAGTACCTCAGCCACTAGACCACTCATTCTGTGACTAAGAAAGACTGCTTGATGATCGGAAATTCCTGGAATAATTCGAGATTAGGCATTATCAAAAATGCTACTGCTTACGAAGAAGAGATCGAGTAGGGACCTAGTGTTACCCTGAATTCTTGGGAACCCTTCAATAACTTGATGAAAGTTTAATGTGAAAGCAATATATAGTGGTGCCTATCCTACTATGTCATTGCGACTTTGGGTAGACATTGACAGCCAGTCGACATTAAGCAAATCAATATCTCCTGAATTACCCGATCATCAGGTTTGACATGGTCACCTAAATACTTCTTCAACACATCCATAGTAAAAACTTCAGAGTTTAGGGGTCTGTACATGGCACCCACAATATACCTAAGGCCACCACTGTAGGCTTTACAGAATATGCACTTAATCTTGGGAACATCATGCATCAGGAATACCTTAAGTGCACTTTTGTATGTTGTACAAACTCCACCACCCCTGCTACGGTCCTTCTTGTAAACGCTATATACTAATGGAACGAATTCACTATCGTAGACATCATCACTTGGCCAATTAAGTCTCTGTCCACATGACAATGTCAGAATCATTTACAATAATTAGCCCCTCAAGCTCAGTGCTTTTGTTAACCACGCTTCTACAATTGATGTTAAGAACGTTCAGAAATCGATGATCAATTTCCCTGTGTCAATCCCGCCTATCACTTGCCAGCTTAAAACGGCACTTGTAACTGTCCCACAGCCATAAATAACGCCATTTACACTTAACTTCTCCTAGACAAGCTTAACGTTAGCCCCCTTATCCCTTACGTCTACCGCACTTTTCCAAAGCAACCTACAATGCTCACGAAAATGTTACGAAAGATCCTCCGCCACAGAAAATGAAGTGATTTTGAGTTTATATGAACATTTTAAAAGAGACAACTTGCCTCTATACTCCAAACACTTTATTATACCTGGACGCGACCTGTTATTCATACTACGGCCTACCCTATGAATTCACTCAATGCTTGCTGCTTTAAGTCCCAGTTTATGTTCCACAATATCTTGATTAAATTTCTTTTCTAATTCATCATGTGTCTCGTTCCTAAGTTCCTAAACCATAAAGAATTTGGTTTTTTCGGCGGCACCTGTGTTCAAGGTGGTCTACTTTGTGATTAGGTGTGACAAAATTTCTGTCTGAATGGAAAATTTTACTTTCTTTGTCTAATTTTGCCGCCCAACGTGGCAAGATTAGATAGTTGTCTCTCTATAGCTTCCATTTTATCGCTTACTGCAGAAAGTTTCTTTTACAGTTTATCATTCAGGACTGCATAGCTGTCATGGTGTTTAATATTTTTTGTTGTCCATCAAGTAGCTCACGCAACACATCACTTTGGGAAGGACCAGGGTTTGTTTGTATGTCTTCACAGAGTAATACGCTTTTTGCAAAGGTAACAATATAAGTAACAACACTTAGTGCAAACTGTGGACAAGGCAGCAGCAACGAACAAGGGTTATCACTTGGATAACACTGCGTACGTCAGTTATCACCAACCTGAAGAACGAAGCAGAAGGGATGACTAAGCATACCATGCACTGATATTCGCCCCGAGATCGAGTGGAGTCGCTGCCCGGTGGCCACTGGCTGAAGCGCACCTAGTGTGGATTGCTCCCTGCAGCGTCGGCTATCCACATAGGCTAGCACGAGCGCGTACGTCATGCTCGCGCTCAAATGGTGGTTCATGCCTTTCTCTTAGCACAAGGGTAATTGCTTGTACGTTTGCATAGCACTGTCTACAAAAGCATTTGGCCTTACTAGCCTGTGTAAGTACCGCAATAAGATGACGTCGAGCACTTGGCCAGAGGGATGTGTATCGTCTTCGTAGCCTCTCTTCGCCAGGATTGTGTCGGTATAGTTGCCGATTTTTAGCTTATGTCTTTCGTAAAGTGCACTTGGCGTCGTCCCAAACATGAGGAATAATAAATATTGTGTGAATGCAGCATTTTAGCGTCTCGGGGATAAATGAAGTTTTGCATTGTTGTTAGGTGTCTACTTCAAAACGAAAATGTGGCGTTCTCGCTTATCGCTTATGCGACGAGCTTTATTTGTGCTTGAGATAACCTTGTATTGTATGGCCCTTGTACCATGACACTGCTGTATAGTAAATTCTGAAACTTCAGTGCTTCAATTGAATAACACGGAGCTGATTGAACTTGAGTTGCCGTGCGCAATTTTAGCATTAGGTGACATCTATACAGATAGACCCGTGATCTTATCAAAGGGGAAGATTTGGCAGAATTCCGCCTCGTCGGAATAGGAGTGAGGGTATTAGAAAACTCCAACTAAAAATTGTATCCAGAAAGCCAACGTTTCGTAGCCAGACCAAGCGCTGACTGAAGCACTGTAATACAACTTTTGGTTTGAGTTTCGTTATTGCCTCACCCGCTTAAAAAAGGCCAGATTGTGAAAATAATTGAGACGGCGTGCCTCGCATATGTCGAATAACTTCAAGGAGCATGTGATCTTTTTTTTCCCTGTCATCTTGAGCGTTTTTGTGGCGTTGTGCCAGACTGATGAAAGGAGTGCACACACATTCGCTTGAAAACAAAAATCCTTTTTTCCATTGAATTATGGAACCTTTGCATCACTGTGGTGCAGATAATCAATATAAGAAATCTGCGGGCTTAACCATTACCTTTTTGTACTGTTATAGGAGTAAGAACAAGCGAGCTTCAGCGCTGTAAGTCACGTAGCTTTTTTGAATAAACTTATCGACTGTCCGACGTTTATTCCATGGTGAACTTATTCAGACAAAAATGCGGATGAGTAATGGCTGTATTTTTGGGTTTATCGTCCGAAAATATCAGATTTCTTCCTTTCTTGGGGGTTGAGGGGGTCGGTATTCATGACCAGCGTGCATTAAGAATGAATTCAGTCATGCTACAGCAGTGCATAGTAGACGGGACACGAGCCCAACGCCTAAAATAAAAATACAAGAAACGTGACACACTGCAGTGCGAAAGCGCAGACAGTCGTCAAGTGCGAACATCCCTTTTCATGGCAGACTGCGTTTCTGTCACAAGTAATAGTAACGTTCGGTGAGCTTCGGGCATCGGTCAAGCAATGGACGGCATATATAATACCAGTAGGCAGCAGTCGACGCATTTTATTCGCCGACAATCGGCTCAGAGCGCTCAGAACTCGCACCGCCGGCCGCCTATCCACACTAGCATGGTAACGGTGCTGCCCCGATCTCGGGGCGATAGCTCGATCTCGGGGCGAATAGCTGCCGCGGAGCTCACTGCGCAGTCTCGTCGGTGCAAGGCCTGTTGTAGTTTCCGAGAAGGTCATGTGATGTGACGTCCCCGAAGACGGTCGCCATGGCTATCTCGCGGTGTGAAGAATCTGCGTTATGGTGGCTAGAAGGAGAGGTGTCAACATCGGCACGCCGGAAAGCGAGCAAGAATTCATCGGGATGCGGCGGCGCTGCGGTCGCTTTCGAGATGCCCCTCTTCTTACCCGCTCGCGCATATCACTCGTTTTTTGTTCCAAACATTTCACGCTACCCTGCGGATTATAACAAAGTTTACCTGCCACATTTCTGGCGGCGTGCTGCAATGCTTGTATTGACACTGAAAACTAGTGTTTTCAATTCACTTCGTAGTATATCAGCTACGAAGTTCAGAAGATAGAGCATCAAGTGACTTGCCATGAGCTTGACACCAAAACAAAGTCCGTGGAGTTTTCACGTTGATGCCGCAGTGTTCTCCATGACGTCCCAATGCAGGTAAAGGTATCGGCAACCATTATTTTTATTACTCGCGCAATGAAGGTCTACTTTTACAACCAAGACATTTATTTTCACGAAAGTGAAAAACATGAAAAATAAACACAGCATATGCATTAGTGTTGGAGAGCTGCAAGTTCTACTAAACTCAGCTATAGCAAGCGAATAAGGCCAGTAAAAAGAACACTATTTATACGATGATACAATGGGCATACATGCACACATGACATTGAGATTTGATTGGCAAACATAGATACATCCACAAACCACAAATACAGCCAGACAATGACATCACAATTCTTAATGGGAGATATGTAACAAAGTGAACAATACAATAGTAAAACCACAAGAAGCAACACAGTGTGAAGAATGCACAATAACATAAAATAAAACATTGTTCGCTGTGTTAACATTATGACAGTTAAGTAATACATCTCAGTTTCAAGAACTTCATTTTTCCTCTTCTTTTCATTGGACGCATTTTCTCCAGCAACGAGAAAATGCATTGTGGTCAGTGTAAGGAATCTAGACACCCAATTTGTCGCTTCCAGTTTCTGGTGTTCAGTGTTCACAGCCGACCATATTTAGCCTCTACATACTGCTAGTTAGGCAAGAGATAAGGTCTGTTATTTGGTGACTTTTCAACTTGTTGAAGCTGGTTCAGTAGGTGATTGCATGTTCCATAGCTTTGACCAGGTCTGTTAAGGACTCGGACGGGTACAGAAGGCATGATTCTGCCGGAAGCAAGCTGGAATTCTCAGACTGAAGCAACAACCTTTTACATTCGTTGCACTTCGTCTTTTTTACAATTTTCTGGGCCACATAGCCATGGATGTAACAGGTGATCCTGGAGTCACTTTTGCGTTCAATGAGATCATTTTGGTCAGGGAGGGCTTCAAATGCAACAATCATTTCATGAACCTCATTGAAGCGCCCCACATATATCAGCTCATCCAGCTTATTCTGCAAATTTATTGAAATATTGTGGATGCTCGGACATACAAGGCTGTTCAGAACTCCAGAAGGTATAGTTACACTTGAGGGTGACTGTGCCAAACTGTAAAAACTGAAGCAATTCACAGAGATCAAAAATTGTGTCGGCGAAGGGTGATCATTCGATCCAGACGTTTGCTTCAGAATTCCAAAAAAAAAAAAAGATTTTAAGGGCTTCTTGGCACAGGTGAGACGTCATTAAATAGTTATAGCCCAATATTTTCGTGAGATTTGCCGGATGTAAAGTCATAAGTAAACAGGGGAGAGAAAGGAAATCTGAACCCCCTACATCACGAAATGTTATCTTAATTCAACTTTTCAGGGCATATTAAAACATCTACACGCATTTAGAGCAACCACTTATTGCTAAAGTTAGTTCTTATGCTGCAGCCCCCCTCCTCAAAAAAGGAAAAAAAAAGAAATCTGGGTAGCCTTGCGTCAAACGTTTACAGTTGGCGAAGCTGAAAATAGCGTGTACGAAGGCGCACTGTAAATTTCACCTTTTCTATAATACGACGGCTTAAAACTACCTCAAATCTAACTAATTCTAATATATATATATATATATATATATATATATATATATATATATATATATATATATATATATATATATATATATATATATATATATATATTTATATATGTACGCAAGCGAAAAAGCACGACTAACGAGGAAACACTTTTATTAATCACACACGTTTCGGCTGGTGGGCCAGCCTTCGTCAGTGTGACGAAGGCTGACGAAGGCTGGCCCACCAGCCGAAACGTATGTGATTAATAAGAGTGTTTCCTCGTTAGTCGTGCTTTTTCGCTTCCGTTTATACTAAGGAGCCAGTGCGCTTCTTTCCTCGCAACGTCTATATATATGTATGTATATATATATATATATATATATATATATATATATATATATATATATATATATATATATATATTTATTTATATATATATATATATATATATATATATATATATATATATATATATATATATATATATATATATATATATATATAGTGGGAGTAATAATTCAATGGGCCAGTTAGTCTTCGTGAAGGTATGGGATATGGCACAACGGGAGCGTTGTCAACAAGGATAAATATATTTATTTCCCAACAGTTTCGGGAGGGGACCTCCCTTCATCAGGGGATGAGTTATATATATATATATATTGTGACGAAGGAACGCGTTTATTTACAGGAAAATGGTTGAGATCGGTACAGCTCAGAGCCAGAAACCGGCGACCGAGCTGCTCGTGAGCCAGACCGCTTCTACCTCTTCCTCTTCATGCGCCCATCGAGGTGTGTCATTTCCCCCGTTCGCAGACGATGCCCACTGGGCGAGTCAATAGGAAGGTTGGTGGTGATATGGCTTGAGGCGCGCGACGTGTGTCAGCTGTGTCTTGCTAGAGCGCCGACCATTGCTGGTGACGCCGGAGATGACGTATGTGACGTCACTGAGACGGTCAATGACTACAAATGGTCCGGAGTAGTGGGCCAGAAACTTTTGGCATAAACCACGTTTGCGGACAGGTGTCCACAACCACACCAGGTCACCCTTTGTGTAGGCAACGGAGTGATGGTGGGCGTCGTAGCGGGTCTTGGAGCGCTGTTGAGATGCAATGGTTCGAAGGCGTGCGACGCGACGGGCTTCTTCAGCGCGGCATAGTGACTCGGCAACCGATGTTTCCACATCTAACGTAAAAGGCAGAATGGTGTCGAGGCAACTGCGAGGGGAGCGGGCGTAGAGCAGGAAAAAGGGCGCGTACCCTGTTGTCTCGTGTTTCGCGGTGTTGTAGGCGTATGTGATATAGGGCAGTACTTCGTCCCAGTTTTTGTGCTTGGCATCAACATAAATTGACAACATGTTCGTTAGCGTCCTGTTGGTCCGCTCTACGAGGCCATTCGTCTGGGGGTGATACGGGGTTGCGTGGCGGAATTGGCTGGCAGACAGGCGTAGGATCTCTTCAACGACGTCAGCGACGAACTGACGTCCCCGGTCGCTAATGACGACTCGTGGAGGGCCATGACGGAGAATGATATGCCGAAGCATAAACTGCGACACGTGAAAGGCTGTTGCAGTAGGTATAGCCGCAGTTTCTGCGTAGCGCGTCAGGTGGTCGACGCACACGATGACCCATCGATTGGCACTGGCTGACCGCGGAAACGGACCTAGAAGGTCGACACCAACAATCTCGAAGGGAGAGCTAGGAGGTGGTACGGGATGGAGAGGTCCGGGTGATGTAGTCGTGGGACGCTTGTGACGTTGACATTGTTCGCAACCCGCTACGTATTTTTCTGTGTCGCGTCGCATCTTGGGCCAGTAAAACCTTTGCTGGATGCGATGAAACGTTCTGGCGAAGCCCATGTGCCCACTGGTTGCGTTGTCATGGCAGAACCGAAAAATTTGGGGACGTAGAGCGCGTGGAACTACCAGAAGCAGACGGGCGCCTTGGCCAGAATAATTCTTCTTGTAAAGGACGGCGTCATGGACTACAAAAGAGCTTGAACTGGCCGGGTCATTCGCGGAGGCAAACAGGTGATCTAAGCAATGATCCTCGTGCTGTGCTGTCCGGAAAGCCGCGATGTCAGGAAAATGAGAGTCAATAGCTGTGATAAAATCGTCAAAATTATCAGCTTCACACTCGGTCGTTGGTAGAGGAAGCCGTGACAGGCAGTCAGCGTCTGCGTGGCGATTACCGCTCTTGTAGCGGACCGTGAAGTCAAATTCTTGTAACCGTATGGCCCATCGCGCAAGTCGACCAGATGGATCACGTAGGCTCACCAACCAGCAAAGAGAGTGATGATCGGTGATGACTGAGAAACGACGACCGTAGATGTAGGGGCGAAACTTGTGTACGGCGAAAACGACGGCGAGGCACTCCAATTCGGTAACCGTATAATTACGCTCTGCCTTGCTCAGGGACCGGCTTGCATAGGCGACGACGTGTTCAGCATTGTTGTGTCGTTGAATAAGCACCGCGCCGAGACCAACTCCACTGGCATCGGTGTGGATTTCCGTGGAAGCAGAGGGATCGAAGTGGCATAGTATTGGCCCGGAAGTGAGAGCGAACTTTAGTTGCTTAAACGCTGACTCACAATTTGGTGTCCAGTGGAAAGGGACGTCCTTGCGCAGCAAGTCAGTCAGTGGCTGGGCCTTTTCAGCAAAATTAGGTACAAAGCGGCGAAAATAAGAGCATAGGCCCAGAAAGCTTCGTAGCTCGCGGATAGACTGTGGCTGCTTAAACTTGCTGACGGCGTCCACTTTCTGCGGGTCCGGCCTAACACCAGCTTTGTCCACAAGGTGTCCTAAAACCAGTGTTTGCCGTTCACCGAAACGACATTTTTTTGAGTTCAGTGTCAAGGCGGCTTTCTCCAAACATGTTAGAACAACGTCAAGGCGATGATTATGTTCTTCAAAAGTTCGTCCAAAAATAACCACATCGTCCAGGTAACATAAACAAATTTCCCATTTAAGGCCTCTCAAGACGGTATCCATATAGCGTTCAAATGTTGCCGGAGCATTACACAAGCCGAACGGCATAACATTAAATTCAAATAGACCGTCTGGCGTTACAAAAGCCGTCTTCTCTTTATCAACTGGATCCATGGGAATCTGCCAATACCCGGATCGCAAGTCTACCGAAGAAAAGTAGGAAGCTGAATGAAGGCAGTCAATTACGTCATCAATGCGGGGGAGGGGGTACACGTCCTTCTTGGTTATAGAATTGAGACGCCGATAATCAACACAGAACCTCCAGGACCCGTCTTTTTTCTTTACCAAAATAACAGGTGCAGCCCACGGACTTGACGATTCTTGAATTACACCAGTGGCTAGCATCTCGCCAACTTGTTCAGCAATAACTTTGCGTTCGGACACGGACACGCGATAGGGCTTTTGTCGGAGAGGATGAGCAGAGCCAGTATCGATCTTGTGACGAGCGCGCGTGGTCGGTATCTGAGCCCTAGGCACCGTCCGTGCAAAATCAAATACTTTAGCATGTCTCGCCAGCAGTGCAACCAGGTCTTTGCGCTTCTGTGAGGAAATGGACTTGCTAACCATTTTTGAAAATTCAGCTTCCATACCAGAAGTTTCCGGACCCGCCCTTTCAAGATCGCTTAAAGCTCCAATGCAGGTGCTGCTCTGCTTTTCGAACAGGGCAAGGCGCATACCAGCCGGTAGTACAACCGACTCGGGTGAGCTGTTTATCACCCATAATTGAGCCGTCTCGTCTGCGAGAGATACAATGCACCGTGGTACAAAGATGTTTTTCTTGAGACAAGCTACAGGCAATGGCTCAATCACTATGTCACGTGAATTCAAACTCGAGTTGGTTTCCGAAGTGGTCACTTGTACGCTGGCCGTGGACCACGCTGGCAGAAGTACATCCTTAGCTACAGTGAGGTTACCTTTCTCACAATCAGGCTGCTGGGCGAGAGTAGACAACAGAACCTCACCTGCTCCACAATCCACGGTCGCACGACACTCTCGCAAAAAGTCTATGCCAAGTATAACGTCATGCGTTGATTGAGCCAGTACTGTGAATTCCGCCTTGAACGTTTTACCGGCAACACTAACAGACGCAGTGCAGACGCCGACAGGACGCAAGAATGCGCCGCTCACTGCCCGAAATGTGGCAGGTTTGTCCCAGTGAAACATAACCTTACGGCCCAGTCGTTGCTTAAAAACTAAACTCATCACGGAAACACTTGCGCCAGTGTCTATCAATGCCATCGTGGGAACGTCGTCAACAAGTACCTGAACCTTATTCTGAAGCATAGAAACTGGTGGAGGCATTCTTTGATGAAAATCGGTACGTCCAGCGACCTCACCTCCGTCGGCCGCGCTGGCTAGTTTCCCGGTGGCGGAGACGACATTCGTGACCGGCGCCGTGGAGATGGTGACCGAGGTGGACGGGTGGTGGGCGGCGTTAAGCTGCGCACAGATCCGGGCGAATCACTCCGGTTGATCGGCTGGTAGGCGTGCCGCTCGTCAGTTGGGTTGGGG
This sequence comes from Rhipicephalus microplus, assembly GCF_043290135.1. Classification (NCBI taxonomy): domain Eukaryota; kingdom Metazoa; phylum Arthropoda; class Arachnida; order Ixodida; family Ixodidae; genus Rhipicephalus; species Rhipicephalus microplus. The sequence goes on along the minus strand of NW_027464587.1, from coordinate 17,501,073 downwards.
GGCCAGTAGGTGTAGTCAGGCCGTTGGCTTCGTTGTGCAAACGTCGCGGATCTCTGAGGGAATGTCGAACGTGGATTACGTCGCATTGGGCAAAATCGGGCGATATGTCCACGAACACCGCACTGGTAGCAGACGGGCCGTTCACGGGGCATAGGGAACGTCGCTGGATGTTGAGGGTACGCGGCGCTCTGTTCCCACTGAGACGCAAAAGGAGGTGGATGGCTGTTGTAGCCGTAACGACTGTGGGGAGCATGAGGCGGCTCTACATAAGAAGACGCCGGTGGTGGAGCCCTTAGCTGAGGGCCGCGGTTGGAATAGCTGCGCTCCTCGAAACTCGTAGCATTGATACTTGTGGACGGTGTATCGCACGGTGGTTCTCGGGCGTTCAAGGGCGCGTAAAGGTGACGACGAAGTTCCTCACGTACAATGAGGCGAATCGTTGACGAAAGGTCGGTAGGCACGGAGTCTTGGCACACATCGACAGTGGCGACGGTCGTAACATTGGCAAGGCGTCCGAACTTCGTAGTGATGCGGCGAGTCTTCAGGGCCTCAAACGTTCGGCAGTGCCCAATCACATCGGCCACAGACTCAAGACTCTCCTTGCCGATAAGGAAGTGGTAGACGTCTTCCGCAATTCCTTTGAGAATGTGGCCCACCTTGTCCTCTTCCGTCATGTTGGTGTCCACACATTTGCACAGTTTCAGTACCTCCTCAATGTAGGTTCTGCATGTCTCACCACAAGCTTGAGCTCTCTGCGACAACATTTGCTCTGCACGTTTCTTCTTCGTCGCAGGGTCGCCAAAGCACTTCTTGATCTCCTCCATAAACTGGTCCCATGTTGTCAAGGTGTCTTCGTGATTCTCGAACCACACTAAAGCACTGCCATCGAGAAATAGACCCACGTGGGACAACTGGCTGGCCGCATTCCAGCCATTGGCTCGGCTCACCCGTTGATAGTGGCTGAGCCATTCTTCAACGTCATCGCCAGGTTTTCCTGTAAATGTGCGTGGCTCTCGGTAGTGGAAAGACGGCGCCCTCGCGACCGGCTGCTGGATGTCTCCGTCCAAGTTCATATCTTGAGGTAGTGGTGGCAAGCCCGCTAGTCGACGGCTGCGGCGAAGCTCGTGCTCTTGCGGTTCCGTCGTTAGTAGACGGCTGCTCTCCGGTCTCGCTTGACAGTAGCTGGCTTACCCAGCACCTTCCACCACAACTGTGACGAAGGAACGCGTTTATTTACAGGAAAATGGTTGAGATCGGTACAGCTCAGAGCCAGAAACCGGCGACCGAGCTGCTCGTGAGCCAGACCGCTTCTACCTCTTCCTCTTCATGCGCCCATCGAGGTGTGTCAATATATATATGGCACAAAGGGAGCGTTGTCAACGAGGGTAAATATATTTATCCTTGTTGAATAAACGGCAATAGCGTAGTGGTGAGAGCATCCGCCTCGCATGCAAAAAGTTCATGGTTCATATCCCGGTGCCGCGCAGTTCCCAACCGGAGATAAAAAAAAAAGAATTTGCGTGGTGATGTAACTGCATTAAGAAACCTGGGGTGCAGCCTCACTGGTAACCACAGCCAGTAAAGCACTCCCGCACCAGAGAAGGATTGGCCACCTGGTGTAGTATCTGGCCACTACGTCCCACATGCATACGTCAATTAACTCAAGGCCCTCAGTCCCCAGCAGCTGCGAAGCAACTGACCACGGCGGTGGTAAGATCTGCAACGCAGCAGAAAGTGCTAAGAATCTCTAGATCCGGACAGGCCGCCATTAGAACCCGAACTTGGCAACGTTTAACGCTAGAACCTTATCTTGTGAGGGAAGCCTAGCCGTACTATTCGAGGAGCTAGAGGGTGTTACATGGGATATAATAGGGCTTAGTGAGGATAGGAGGACAGATGAGGCCGATACGGTGCTACAGAATGGGCACGCCATTTGCTATCGGGACTTGGCTGACAGAAGAGAACTGGAAGTGTGGTTCCTTATTCACAGAAACATAGCTGGCAACACAGAATACTACTATAGCATTATTGAAAGAGTGGTAGGTATCGTAATTAAACTCAATGCAAGATGCAAGCTGAAGGAGGCACAGGCTTACGCGCCTACATCCAGCCATGATGACGCTTCAGTTAAAAGCTTCCGTAAAGACGTGGAATCGACAACGAGTAAGGTAAAAACACAGTATACTATACTGATGGGAGATTTTAATGCAAAAGGAGGGAAGAAGCAGGCTGGAGACCAGGCCATAAGATTTATTTTATTTATTTATTTACAATACTGCTAGCCCTTGCGGGCTGTAGCAGGGGTGGGAGGTGAACAGGTTAACAACCTACGGGCCCTGAGGGTATTCTAATAAATAAATAAATAAACAATACACAAACAATGTTAGGCAAAAAACAAGTCCAGCCGTCGTTGAAAATCCTGTGAGGATCTACATCCTGTAAGTACCTCGGGAGGAAGCGCATTCCAGTCAACAATAGATCGCACCAGAAACGAAAACTTAAATACATCCACCCGCGGTACATAAGCTTGGACAGAAAATGAGTGATTGGTACGAGCAGATACTCGTCCTGGGGGGCGCAGGTATACACTGGGATCCAGCTTGTAGTTTTTATGATACAGGTCATAAATAAATTTTAAGCGAGCTATTTTTCTACGTGTAGCTAACGATTGAAGGTCAGCCCTAGCAAGCAAAAGTGATACAGACTGTGTTCTCATGTAATTTGAATAAATAAACCTCGCGGCCAATCTTTGTACTCGTTCAAGTTTGTTAATTTCAGTTTTAGTATGCGGATCCCAGATGATAGCTGCGTACTCCAGCGTTGGTCTAACAATAGTCTTATACGCCAACAATTTAACAGAGGGCGGTGCATTACGGAGTTTCCTTCTCAGAAAACCCAGCTTTCGCTTCGCCAGTCCTGTAATATTGTCAATATGCTTGTCCCACTTTAAACTGCTGGATATAGTAACACCTAAGTATTTAAGCTCATTAGAACTCTTAATTTCTCTATTGTTTATTGTGTATTTATAGTTAAGGGGGGTTTTTTTATTTGAAATTGTCATGCACACAGTTTTATCAAAATTAATTTTCATGTCCCATTTTTCACACCAGTTGCCAATACATCGAAGAGCATCATATAGGAGCATTTGATCAGAGACACTTTTCACATGACAAAACAAGAGACAATCATCTGCATATAACCTTACATCAACAAAAGGAGGCACAACCGTTGCAATATCATTCACATAAATTAAAAAGAGTAGAGGTCCCAACACGGAGCCTTGTGGCACACCTGAGGATACGCGTAAAAGAGAAGAACGTGCGCCACTTATTTCAACAAACTGCAACCTATTGCGCAAGTACGCTTCAACCCATCTTACAATTGTGGGATCAATACCAAGTATTAACATTTTTTGAATAAGTTTCTGATGACATACTCTATCAAAGGCCTTAGAGAAATCAATTGCTATGACATCGACTTGTTCTTTTGAGTTTATCGCTGTAGCGAAAGCATGAACAGATTCAAAAAGCTCAGTGACGGTTGAAAGGCCTTTTCTAAAACCGTGTTGCTTATTATAAAACAGATTATTGTTTTCTATATATTGAAATATATATTTTGAAATTATATGTTCTATTACTTTGCATGCCGTGCATGTGATAGAAATTGGATGGTAATTACAAACATTTAGGCGGTCACCAGCTTTGAAAATGGGCACAACTCTTGCTAATAACCAATCAATCGGAACAGCGGCAGTACACAAAGATAAATTAAAAATTTTAACTAAGAAACTAGAAACCCAATCAGAGTAGCGCCTCAAAAATTCGTTGGGAATCATATCCGGACCAGGTGATTTTTTATGATCCAATTCAAGCAGTAAAGCCATTACGCCCTCTTTAGATACGGTAAGAAGATTGGAACTAGTATTATCGAACGTACAGCCTTTTTTTGAATGATCAATACTTGGAGAAAAAACGGTACTGAAGTAATGATTGAATGCTTCGGCAATCTGAATTGTTCGCTATAGGAGGTCCCGTCTATAGAAAGCCCAGTTATTTCAGACTGCGAACTCGACAGGTACCGCCAAAATTTCTGGGGAGAGTTGGATATGTATTCAGACAATATATTAGTTAGAAAATTACTTTTAGATTGCTTGACTTCTCTTCGTACCTGAGCACTAATGTGAGCAATAACAGACGAGTTTCTTGGTATATTCTGACGGGCGCGACATAGTCGTCGTTTTAGGTGAATGATGCTTCTGGTAATCCATGGGTTCGCTTTTGCAGTTCTCTTTTCTCTTTGGGGAACAAAACGTGACAAACAGTCGTTTACTACCTTCTTAAAGTATTCCCAGAGGTCATTTACATCATCTGTAGGCGGGATAGCGTCAAAAGCCATTTCTAAGTAATCAAGAATTGAGGTATCATCTGCGGCCTGAAAATTGTACACCTTTACTCTGGTTATTTTTTCTAATTTTTTATTTGGTTTAAGAGTTGCTGCAACCACCTTATGATCCGAGATTCCATCCTCGATACTTATTTCATAATCAAACACTTCCTGTGACAAAAATAGTAAGTCCAACAATGTCTCGGTTTGTCATTGAACTCGAGTGGGCTTGTCAACTACCTGAACCAAATCGTACTTGATCATGACGTCAAGCAAGTTTTCTGCAAGAGGCCTGTTAAGCAGCCCAGCAACTCGTGCATTCCAGTCAACATCTGGTAAATTAAAATCGCCTGTGATTATTACTCTGCTTCGTTTGTTTGTCATTGTTAGCAAGTAGTCATCCAATTTCTCAAAAATATCAACTGAAGTTCCGGGGGGCCTATAGAGAACCCCTATAAGTAACGTGATATCTCCCATAAATAATTTGCACCACACGTTTTCACAGTCTTTAATGGGCGGCAATAATTCGTACCGAAGAGTTTTCTTAATCAGTAAAGCAACGCCTCCGCCTCGGGTTAGTCTGTCATTACGCAGTACATGAAATGAAATGGGAAAAACATCCGTATCTGCAACATCCTCTGTTAGCCAAGTTTCTGTTACAGCCACGAGGTCAGGGTCATAAATTAGTGTCAACGATTCTAGTTCTTCTGTTTTTTTCAAAACGCTTCGTGCATTCACGTTTATCAGCTTTATGTCGCACTGCTTCTTTTGTCAGACCGGGCTGCGTGCTTCGCTTTGAGCGTTCTTAACTTTCACGCGTGTATGGGAACGGGAATCCCACGTATAAGCAGCGTCTTCGATGTAAAGCTTATCTCGAACAAGCCTCACCTTCGCACCATTGCGCCTATCATCAAGAGCAGAGCGCCAAAGGGACTTCCTTTTTTCTAATGTTTCTTTTGAGTAGTCGTCAGAGACTCTGATATTAGTACCTCTCAATTTTTTGCAGCTCCTAAATATGGCCATCTTTTCATTGTAGTCATAAAATCTTACAATTACTGGTCTGTCCTGTTTGCTTTTCTTTTGACCAATGCGGTGAATTCTTTCTACTGAGGACACTGTAACACCAAGGCGCGTTGAGAATATGTTTTTTAATACTTTCTCTTCAATGTCCTGTCGTGTTTCCTTATCAGTCTCAGTGACACCAAAAACAAGAAGATTATTTCTTCTAGCCCTGTCTTCCAATTCGATTAACCTTTCTTGATGTTGTTCAATCGTGCGCTGGAGGCTTTCAACAGCAATGTCAAGGTTATTTATCTTAGTAGATAAATAACCTTGACAAGATATTATGGGCATCGGTACTAGAAACGCCAGAGGCAAGCTACCAGTAGAATTAGTAGAACGCAATAATTTATGGATTTTGAATACCTTCTACCGATAACGAGGAAACTGTAAGTGGTCATGGAGGAGTCCTAATGGCGAAAATAACAACGCAATACACTTTATAATGAGTGCACACCCAGGCATCGTGCATTATAAGAAAGTGGTTGGCAAGGTACGATGCAGTGACCATAGAATGGTACAGTCTTGAATTCGCCTAGACTTGAAGAAGGAATGACAGAAACTGATACGCAAGAAGCCAATCAATGAGCTAGCACTGAGAGGGAAAGTACAGCAATTCAGAGTCTCGCTTCAAATTCAAAACAGGTACTCGGTTTTAGTAACGAAACCAACCTTAGCGTAGATACAATGAATGATAATCTGGCGAGTATCATTACGGAGTGTGCAGTGGAAGTTGGGGGCAGGGTGGTTAGACAGGACACTGGCAAGGATTCAGAGGAAACGAATATTCTCATTAAGAAGCATCAAATCATGAAAGTCTCAAGTACAACAGACAAAATAGAACTGGCAGAACTTTTTAAGTTGATTAATAGGTGAAAGGTATCCGATGTAAGAAGGTATACCATGGAGAAAATGGAACATGCTCTGAAAAACGGAGGAACCGTCAAAGCAGTGAAGAGGAAACTTGGGATAGGCGAAAATCGGATGTATGCTCTAAGGGACAAAGAAGGCAAAATGACTACCAATATGGATACGATAGTTAAAATAGCAGAGGAGTTTTACAGAGATCTATAGAGTAGCCGGGACAACCATGACCTTAATACAATAAGAACTAGCAGTAACCCAGATGACACCCCACCAGTAATGATAGAAGAAGTCAGAAAAAGCTTTGGAGAGCATGCAAAGAGGCAAAACTGCTGGTGAGGATCAGGTAACATATGATCTGTTGAAAGATGGAGGACAGATTTTGCTAGAAAAACTAGCCCCCCTGTTTACGAGGTGTCTCCTGACGGGAAGAGTACCAGAGTCTTGGAAGTCTTATGTATCATCTTAATACATAAGAAAGGAGGTGTCAAGGACTTGAAGAATGACAGGCCGATCAGCTTGCTCTTTGTAGCATACAAGCTATTTACAAAGGTAATTGCTAACAGAGTAAAGGAAACATTAGAAGTCAATCAACCAAAGGAACAAGCAGGATTTCGAACAGGCTACTCAACAATCGACCACATTCATACTATCAATCAGGTACTAGAGAGATGCTCAGAATATAACCAACGACTATACATAGCCTTCATAGATTACGAGAAGGCGTTTGATTCAGTAGAAATATCAGCAGTCACGCAGACCCTGCGGATTCAGGGTGTCGATGAAGCATATATAAACATCCTGGAAGAAAAATACAGGGGATCAACTGCTACCACGGTGGTTCATAATGAAAGCAACAGAATACCAATCAAGAAGGGTGTAAGGCAGGGGGACACAATCTCCCCGATGCTATTTACCGCGTGCCTACAAGAGGTTTTCAGAAGCCTAGAATGGGAACAATTAGGGATAGGAGTTAATGAAGAGTACCTTAGTAACCTGCCCTTCGTCGATGTTATTGCATAGCTGAGTAACTCAGGGGACAAACTGCTACTCATGATTATAGAGTTAGACTAGTAGAGCAGAAAGATGGGTCTTAAAATAATTTGCAGAAAACAAAAGTAATGTACAACAACTTCGGAAGAGAGCAGCGCTACGATATATGTAATAGTGCATTTCAAGTTGTAAAAGAGTATGTATACTTAGGGCAGGTAATAACCGCGAAGCCCAACCACGAGATTGAAGTGCATTGCATTTTTCTTGACTTTCAAAAAGCTTTCGATAAAGTACCTCACCAATTACTCCTCCTGAAAATTAGTGCCTTAAACATTGACCCGAACATTCTTAAATGGATTGAATGCTTTCTGACTAATCGCACTCAGTTTGTAACAACTAATGGCTATAACTCACCTCTTTATAAAGTAACATCCGGCGTACCCGAAGGTTCCGTATTAGGCCCTTTACTCTTTCTTATATATAATAATAATCTCCCAGACAGCATTAACTCCGCTATAAGGTTATTTGCAGATGATTGTGTAATTTACCGCGAAATAAACAATGAATATGATAACCAATTTCTACAGTCAGACCTTGACACTGTCTCAACCTGGTGCAATAAATGGCTTATGACTCTCAACTCTAACAAATCTAAATGCATGTCAATAACCCGGCGATCTATTTCTCCCCCCTGTACCTACAGAATTAACGCCGTTCCCCTCCAGCATGTCTCTTCATATAAGTACCTCGGCGTTTACATTACCAACAATCTATCTTGGCACACGCATGTTACCTACATCTGTAATAACGCTAACCGAACGCTAGGATACTTACGCCGCAACTTTTCTCGCGCTCCGCTGTCCCTCAAAATTCTATTATACCGATCACTAATTCGCCCAAAGCTTGAATACGCGTCCGCTATATGGGATCCCGTGCAGCAAAATTTAATTAACGCGTTAGAATCTGTTCAGAACCGCTCAGTTCGGTTCATTTGTTCTAATTATTCCCGTACTGCTAGCATATCAGAAATGAAATCTAACCTTGACCTACCCAATTTAACTGTCCGGAGGAAACTGGCGCGACTGCATTTTTTTCATAAGATATTTTTTCACAATCCATCAATGAAGCGAGACCTCATTTCACAACCGTCATACCACTCATCGCGCATTGATCATCAGCATAAGGTTGCCATTCCGTTTTGCCGCACCAAATTCTTTTCAGCAGCCTTCTTACCGAAAACAGCCGCCGATTGGAACCACCTTCCCTCTTCCGTTGTGTCAATAACAGACCCTTTGTTATTCAAGACTGCAATTTCTCAGCAATGCTTGTAACTATACGCAGTTTCCATTATCTATCTTTGTCTTGTATGTGCTTGAATTCTTATACATTTTTAGTTGACTTATGTTGCCTTCCTGATTTGCGCATCTGATACTTGTTTCTTTATTTTGTCTTTTTTTCTTGTGTGTTATATATGTTGTACCCACCCCCTCTGTAATGCCCTACGGGCCCTGAGGGTATTCTAATAAATAAATAAATAAATAAATAAATAAATAAATAAATAAATAAATAAATAAATAAATAAATAAATAAATAAATAAATAAATAAATAAATAAATAAACTAGAAGAATAAGAATGGGGTGGAGCACGTTTGGCAAGCAGTCTCATATTATAAGAGGTAGATTCCCACTATCCCATAAGAGGAAGGTATATAGCAGCTGTATCTGGCCAGTACTTAGCTATGGAGCAGAAACCTGGAGACTTACAAAGAGGGTTCAGCCTTAATTGAGGACGACGCAGCGAGCAATCGACAGGAAAATGGTAGGTGTTCTCTTAAGAGACAAGAAGAGAGCAGAGTGTATTAGCGAACAAACGGTGGTTAAGGATATTATAGTTGAAATCAAGAAGTTGAAATGGACATGGGCCAGGCATGTAGCGCGTAGACAGGATAACCGCTGGTTTCTAAGGGTAACTGACTGGATTCCCAGAGAAGGCAAGCGGGTTAGCGGGAGACATTAAGTTAGGTCGGCAGATGAGATTAAGAAGTTTGCGGGTTTAAATTGGCAGAAGCAAGCACAGGACCGAGTTAACTGGCGGAACATGGGAGAGGCCTTTCTCCTGCAGTGGACATAGTCAAGCTGATGATGATGAGGATGATCCTTGTTGACAACGCTCCAGTTGAGCCCTATTCCATACCTTCACGACGACTAACTGGTCCATTGAATTATTACTAATATATTTTATGATTAATGTGATTATTGTAATACGTATCTATTATATATATATATATATATATATATATATATATATATATATATATATATATATATCTATATATATATTGATACGTGTATGAAACTGTCACCCCGACACAGCTGAATTGGCACCCAAATGAAGAAGACGACAACGTGGTTGTAGTGGGTTGGACTCTCGAGCTTCTTCCGTTGGCCTGCATGACTGTGCGCTCTTTAAGCCGTTAGCAAGACCAGCTCTCGGTGAATAAATCTTCCCCGTAACATCTTTTGGTAGAAGGTGTGGGTTCTTCACACAACCCGGCTCTGGAACTCCGCAGTGGACGCCAGCTTTCTCCAGCCGCGATGCCTGAAACTGGCACTCAGGCCTCGCCATCCGTGCCGGCTCCATCACCTGTGATTCCCCCCCATCTTCTCGACCCTGGCACGTTTTCAGGGATGGACAGCACGGACGTCGAAGAATGGCTCGCATTATTCGAGCGCGTCAGCAAGCACTACAGGTGGGACGAAACGCTTATGCTGGCAAATATTCTGTTCTACCTAAGGGGTACGGCACGCGCCTGGTATGAGACGCATGAAGAAGAATTAACCAGCTGGGACACATGCAAGCAAAAGCTTCGCGATTTGTTCGGTCGGTCAGTTGCTCGTCAGATGGCAGCCAGGCAAGACCTCGCGTCGCGTGTTCAATCATCGACGGAGTCGTACGTCACGTACATCCAAGACGTACTGGCACTGTGCCGGAAGACGGACAAAAACATGTCCGAGGCGGACAAAATCAGCAACGTGTTGAAAGGCATTGCTGATGATGCTTTCAACATACTAATGTGCAAGAACTGCACCACTGTCGACTCCATCATATCCGAATGCCGACGATTTGAACAAGCAAAAAGCAGGCGATTCACCCACCACATCGCGAGACTACCAAACACTGCTGCGACTTCGTCTTGCGAGGATTCTGCAGTGCCCCGTTCACTTGCGCCTCCTGCCAATATCGCAAGGATTGTTCGCCAGGAGCTGGAAGCCATGGCACCCGCTTCCTATCAGCCCCCTGCGCAAGACCACTGGGCAACAGTCTCGCTCATTCAAGCCGTCGTACGCCAGGAGTTTGCTAACCTGGGCGTTCAGGTTCCCCAGCCGCAGCCCATGTGCACTCCTGTCCACAACGCTGACCACCACTCTGCCCCACTTGTCGCTGCAGCAGCTTCGACTCCTCGGTTTCCACCACGCTACCGAAATCCATCTGAGTGGCGTACGCACGATGATCGACCCATCTGTTTTTTTTTGCTCTCGAGTTGGGCACATCTCCCGCCATTGTCGCAACAGGGGGTATTTCCGGCCACGCTTTCGTAATGTCGACCGCCGTCAGGACCGTGGACACTATTCGCAACCCGGTTTTTCGGATGACCATATTCAGGACTCTTCAGCTCGCCGTTCATCTCCACGCTCCGAACCGTCCTACGCTGACGTCGTCGCCCAAAGAAACTGTTCAAGCCGCTCGCCGTCACCTCAGGGTCGGCCGTCACGCTCCCCTCAACGCCGCCGCTCTCCGTCACCGGCTTATTCTGGCCATTCCCCGGAAAACTGACGAGTGCAGCTCCTGGAGGGGGCGCTGCGTTGACGACTCGGAACGAAAACCCTCAACCGGCTACAATTTCAAGACGCAATTTACTTCGGGTGTTCGTTGATGGCCACGCCGTTACTGCTCTAATTGACACTGGTGCCCAAGTATCTGTTATGAGTTCTACACTTCGATCTCGCCTGAAAAACGTTCTCACACCAGCTATGTTCTCTACTGTTCGAGTTGCTAACGGAAGTCGAACATCGGTACTTGGTATGTGCACTGCCCGCGTTACTGTCTCTGGCCACCACACTTCCGTTCTCTTCGCAGTCCTCGATGCTTGCCCACACGACGTCATCCTTGGAATTGACTTCTTAACCACCCACTCCGCCCTCATCGATTGTTCTACCGGTATCTTACGGCTCGAATTGCCTTTGCGCTCCGATTTTACTCCTCCAAGTCGCACTCGGTACGATCCGTGGAGTCTCTACGGCTACCGCCCCAGGCTGCTATGTACGTTCCTCTGTCGCCCTTCCCATCCGTTCCTGATGGAGACTATCTTGTAGCTCCCCTCATTGATTTGACCCTTACGCACCACATCGCACTACCACATACTATAGTGATTGTTGCTAACAAAACGGTGCTACTTCCAGTTCTGAACTTCTCTACTTCGACCCAAGTTCTTCCCCAAGGCATCACTTTAGCTGATCTTTCCACCCTTGATGAATGTTCGATTTGTTCTTTTACACCTGACACTAAGACCATGGCGAAACCTGTCATCACGTCGCAAAATAAGGCGTTCCTCGACAAAATGATATCCAGCGACCGCTTACCTTCCCAAATTGCGGCGCTCCGGGGTGTTCTGTTTTCTTACCTGGATATCTTTGACGTCGACGACCGTCCCCTGGGCCGCACAAGTGCCGTAACCCACCGCATCGACACCGGCGACGCCAGTCCACTCCACAAACGCCCTTATCGCGTGTCACATGCTGAGCGCCAAGTTATACAGACGAAGGTCGAGAAAATGTTGAGTAAAGACGTCATTGAGCCTTCATCGAGTCCTTGGGCCTCCCCTGTGGTCTTAGTTAAAAAGAAGGACAACACCTGGCGCTTTTGCGTCGACTATCGCCACCTGAATCGGATCACCAAGAAGGACGTTTATCCTTTGCCCCGAATCAATGATGCGCTCGACTGCCTCCACGGCGCCAACTATTTCTCGACCCTTGACCTTCGATCCGGATACTGGCAAATTTCGGTCGACGACCGCGACCGCGAGAAGACAGCATTCATCACACCCGACGGCCTTTACCAATTCAAGGTCATGCCTTTTGGGTTGTGCAATGCCCCGGCTACGTTTGAACGTATGATGGACTCTCTTCTTCGCGGTTTCAAATGGTCGACCTGCCTTTGCTATCTGGATGATGTAATAGTTTTCTCGCCCTCCTTCGAAAGCCACCTGTCTCGTCTCTCGGCAATTTTTGACGTTTTTCGTTGCGCTGGTCTCCAACTGAATTCGTCGAAATGTTCATTTGGACGTCGGCAGATTAAACTACTCGGCCACCTTGTTGACGCCACTGGTGTTCAACCCGACCCTGACAAAGTCCGTGCAGTCCGAGAATTCCCGGTTCCGCGTTCCACACAAGAAGTTCGCAGTTTTATTGGGCTCTGATCATACTTCCGCCGCTTTGTCTTCAACTTCGCGGATATTCCTAGGCCCCTCACGGATCTCAAAAAGAATGTGGCCTTCTCTTGGGGAAGGGACCAAGAACATTCCTTCGCGTCGCTAATTACCGCCCTCACCTCACCACCTGTGTTGGCTCATTTTGATCCAACGGCTCAAACAGAGCTTCGCACCGATGCAAGCGGCCATGGCATCGGTGCTATACTCGCTCAGATACAGAATGGCACCAACCGTGTGATAGCCTACGCTAGCCGCCTTTTGTCGCAAGCGGAACAAAATTATTCTATAACTGAGCGGGAATGCTTAGCCCTCGTTTGGGCCATTGCGAAATACCGTAATACGGACGTCCGTATACTTATACGGACGTCCGTTCGCAGTCATCACGGCCTATCATGCGCTTTGCTGGCTGTCGACGATTAAGGACCCTACAGGAAGACTCGGCCGATGGGCTCTTCGATTACAGGAGTACACGTTCTCGGTTGTTTACAAATCTTGAAAGCTGCACAGCGATGCTGACTGCTTATCCCGGCACCCCGTTGATCCACCTAGCTCCACTGATTTGGAATCCGATGCCTGCGTTTTAGCCATCACTGACTTTTTGAACGTGGCTGACGAACAGCGCCGAGATCCATCGTTGCTCACCATCATTGACCGCCTTCAATCGCGTTATGCTGACCCTTCTCTGAGCAGATACCTGCTTCAAGACAACATTTTGTACCGCCGCAACTTACACCCCGACGGCGCGGAACTTTTACTCGTCGTACCGCATCACCTGCGAAAGGATGTTCTGCGACAATTCCACGACGCTCCAACTTCTGGACATCTAGGAGTCTCCAGAACTTACGACCGCATTCGACGACGAGTATTCTGGATGGGTCTGTACCGCTCTGTTCGCCGTTACGTCACATCTTGTGACCCCTGCCAGCGCCGAAAGAAGCCTACGACTCCCCCTGCCGGTCTTCTTCAACCTATTGAAGTTCTAGCCGAGCCGTTTTATCGAGTGGGGTTGGACTTGCTAGGTCCCTTTCCTACTTCGACAACTGGAAATAAATGGATTGCAGTGGCCACAGACTATGCCACTCGGTATGCAATCACTCGAGCGCTACCAACCAGCTGCGCAACCGACGTTGCCGACTTCCTGCTGTACGACATTATTCTCCAGCATGGCGCTCCGACTCACCTGCTCACAGACCGTGGTCGCTACTTTCTATCTCGTGTGGTTGATGACCTACTCCGTATCTTGTGCTACCCGTCACAACTTCACCACATCTTACCACCCTCAGACTAACGGCCTTACGGAGCGCCTAAACCGCACATTGACGGACATGCTTTCCATGTACGTATCTACCGACCACACTGATTGGGACATAGCTCTTCCGTTCGTAACCTTCACCTATAACTCGTCGCGTCATGAAACAGCGGGCTACTCCCCTTTTTATCTACTCTTCGGACGTCATCCCTTACTGCCCTTCGACACACTGCTTTCATCAGACCACCCATCCTCCACTTCTTACGCTCAGGATGCGATCACCCGGGCCCTCACGGCACGCGCGGTAGCGCGCGCTCGGTTATCGTCGTCGCAGACAGCACAAAAGTCCCTTTACGACCGTCGACATAGAGATGCCGTTTTTTCTGCGGGATCTCTTGTTCTCTTGTGGCTCCCATCTCGACGGTTTGGCCTCTGCGAGAAACTACTATCGCAATACGCCGGGCCCTACCGAGTCATTCGTCAGGTCACACCTGTGACCTACGAGATTTCCGCTACCAAAAGCGCCGGCGTATGCGATCACCTGACTTTCCCGCTTGCCAGCCTTCCGGTTTGCGCGTTCGTGAATGCATGCCGGTGCTCGACCCCCCACAGTTATCAGCATCGACGGATGCATCAACTGGCAGCTATATAAGGAGCTGGATCTTCGGCCGCCCCTTTAGTGGGCATGGAACTTCGGCAAAGATGTACACGCATCTGACACCCTTCTGTTATATTGTGCAGGTTAGTTCACCGGTTTCCCTCTATGCTAAAAAAACAAACAACATTTGTTTGCTGATGCTTCCATGCCCACAAGTTTTGCTTATGTCCATTTGTGAGTGCGTTCATGTTGTTAGGCTTCTGGCTATGTCCGGCGATGTTGAGGAAAACCCGGGCCCGCCAAAAGAAGATACGGGGAAGCAATACAACGAGTTAATCTCGTTGATTAAGGGGCTGCACTCTAAGATAGACGCAAAACACGAAGAACTTATGGAATCCATTAACGAAGTTAGAGAAGCGCAAGTGTCTCTTGAACAAAAAGTGGCAGAATTAGACAACCGATTATGCGCAGTTGAGGAATGTGTCCGGGTCTCAAACAGCGAGCCGAATCGTCAACGGGTACCGGAGGTACTTTCGGTTAACAAGCGTCTTGACGAACTTGAAGATCGTTCTCGCCGAGAAAACTTGATTTTTTATGGAATAGAAGATTGCGATTCGGAAACGTGGGCGCAATCAGAAGAAAAAATTTGCCAAATCCTCAATGAAACTCTGAAGCTAAACTTGGGAAGTAGCGACGACCGCATATCCCGCGCGCACAGGCTAGGCAGATTCGTAGTTGGCAAATCTCGACCAGTGATCGTAAAATTTGCTTCTTTTAAGTTCCGAGAAAGCATACTGCAGTCTAGAAGTAGTTTTCGCAAGTCTCATGTGTCAATCAGCGAGGATTTCTGCCGCGCAACAAGAAACGTGCGCAAGAAGCTTTTTGAATTCGGCAGGGCGAGTGGCGAGAAGTATACCGTCAAATACAATAAGCTTTACATCAACAAAAAGTGCTTTGTGTACTCTCCGGTGACCGACAGCGTTTGTGAGCAGCATACAAATGCGCAGAACTCATCAGAAGCTTCGTCCTCCGCTACGCATGCCGACGAAGATACGCTCTTATCCTAACAAAGTTCACCCCTCGGCTACTTATCGTAATTACTCAGTTTTATATTCTAACGTACGAAGTGTTCTTAACAAACGGGATGCATTATCTTCAATTTTTGATGACTGCGCCGCCGATGTTGTAGTGTTAACGGAAACCTGGCTTACCCCTAACATTGAAAGTGTAGAGCTGTTCGATTGTGAAAATAATTATACCATTTACAGATGTGATAGAGAAGAATCGCCAGGAGGTGGTGTACTTATAGCCGTAGCTGATTATATAGTTTCTAGCCATATAGTAATAGCATCACCTTTAGAATTTGTCTGTGTTTCCCTCCATGTCAACTATCAAAATGTCATATTTTGTGGCTGTTACCGCCCTCCGAGTGCGACGCCAGAGTTTTGCGAGCAACTGCATGATGCTTTGAATGATATTGTCAAAAGGCACCCGCATACACCTGTTTTTATTCTAGGCGATTTTAACTACCCGAAAATAAACTGGTCACTTCCTTCCTGTTCATTAAGCTCACTTTCAGCCGACAGTTTACATTTCGTGGAACTGTGCGAAGACTTTAACCTTACCCAACTCGTAACGCAACCAACAAGAATGGGCCCCAATTCATCAAATGTTCTTGATCTGATTCTCACCACTGTACCTGACCTTGTCCATTCTATTTCATATATCCCAGGCATAAGTGACCATTGTTTCGTGCACTTCAATCTAACAAGTTCTTTAAGGCGTCGGTCAAACAATTGCAAAACAATAAGAGACTACTCACGCGGCGATTATGACTCAATCAACAGTGAACTCGAATCGAATTTTGAGAGCTTTGCTGATGGCTTCTTTGATCGCAGCGTTCAACAAAACTGGAACTTGTTCAAAATGAAAGTTGAATCTTTAATCACGCGATACATTCCCACATACGTTATCAAGGGTCGCCAACGCCCCCCTTGGTTCTCAACTGACTTAAAAAAATTGCGGAATAAAAAGAAACGGTTGTTCCGTCAGGCAAAGCAGACTAATTCGTTAGCCCGTTGGCACGTGTACAAATCTGTCCTTTCCGAATACAGAGCAGCTATCAAGGAAGCCAAGCGCGTTTTTCTTAATGATACCCTTCCTTCAATTCTTGTAACCAACCCTTCTAAGTTTTGGAAAACTGTTAAACCTAGGGAAAAGATAAACATTTCGCTTACGAACTCAGATGGGCAGCCAGTTCGCTGTGAAGAGTGTTGCATTGCAATAAATGATTTTTTTGTTACTTCTTTTTCAAGTTGTTCTGCTTCTGCGTTGCCGCAAATGCCTAGTCGTGATTTTTTACCCATGTATCCTGTTACCGTTGATGCCGTTGGAGTGCAAAATTTAATTCACAAGCTTAAGTTATCCTCTTCTTGTGGCGTAGATGAAATCAACTCAAAGTTTCTAAAAAACACTGCATTGTATTCATCAATTTACTTGTCCTTAATCTTTTCGCAATCTATTCAGACCTCCACTTTGCCGCTTGACTGGAAGGTGGGGAAGGTGGTCCCTCTGCACAAATCTGGTAACACACAGTCTCCTCTCAATTACAGACCAATTTCCCTAACCAGTGTTCCTTGTAAAATGTTAGAACATATAATTTACTCCAACCTTGTCTCATTCCTAGAATCAAATTCTTATTTTACTCCCTACCAGCACGGATTCCGAAAAAGTTACTCATGTGAAACCCAACTTCTTTATTTTACTAATGACATAGGATCGGCTTTAGATCGCGGCTCACTTGTGCATTGCATTTTTCTTGACTTTCAAAAAGCTTTCGATAAAGTACCTCACCAATTACTCCTCCTGAAAATTAGTGCCTTAAACATTGACCCGAACATTCTTAAATGGATTGAATGCTTTCTGACTAATCGCACTCAGTTTGTAACAACTAATGGCTATAACTCACCTCTTTCTAAAGTAACATCCGGCGTACCCCAAGGTTCCGTATTAGGCCCTTTACTCTTTCTTATATATATTATTGATCTCCCAGACAGCATTAACTCCGCTATAAGGTTATTTGCAGATGATTGTGTAATTTACCGCGAAATAAACAATGAATATGATAACCAATTTCTACAGTCAGACCTTGACACTGTCTCAACCTGGTGCAATAAATGGCTTATGACTCTCAACTCTAACAAATCTAAATGCATGTCAATAACCCGGCGTTCTATTTCTCCCCCCTGTACCTACAGAATTAACGCCGTTCCCCTCCAGCATGTCTCTTCATATAAGTACCTCGGCGTTTACATTACCAACAATCTATCTTGGCACACGCATGTTACCTACATCGGTAATAACGCTAACCGAACGCTAGGATACTTACGCCGCAACTTTTCTCGCGCTCCGCTGTCCCTCAAAATTCTATTATACCGATCACTAATTCGCCCAAAGCTTGAGTACGCGTCCGCTATATGGGATCCCGTGCAGCAAAATTTAATTAACGCGTTAGAATCTGTTCAGAACCGCTCAGTTCGGTTCATTTGTTCTAATTATTCCCGTACTGCTAGCATATCAGAAATGAAATCTAACCTTGACCTACCCAATTTAACTGTCCGGAGGAAACTGGCGCGACTGCATTTTTTTCATAAGATATTTTTTCACAATCCATCAATGAAGCGAGACCTCATTTCACAACCGTCATACCACTCATCGCGCATTGATCATCAGCATAAGGTTGCCATTCCGTTTTGCCGCACCAAATTCTTTTCAGCAGCCTTCTTACCGAAAACAGCCGCCGATTGGAACCACCTTCCCTCTTCCGTTGTGTCAATAACAGACCCTTTGTTATTCAAGACTGCAATTTCTCAGCAATGCTTGTAACTATACGCAGTTTCCATTATCTATCTTTGTCTTGTATGTGCTTGAATTCTTATACATTTTTAGTTGACTTATGTTGCCTTCCTGATTTGCGCATCTGATACTTGTTTCTTTATTTTGTCTTTTTTTCTTGTGTGTTATATATGTTGTACCCACCCCCTCTGTAATGCCCTACGGGCCCTGAGGGTATTCTAATAAATAAATAAATAAATAAATAAATAAATACCACAAACTCATCAGCTGCTGCACCCAGAACGGAAGTAGTCCACGTTTCTCGTCTCAAGCCCTACAACGCCGACTCGCTCATTTAACAGGCACCGAGACGGTGCCTTACGGGCCGGGGTGATGATACGTGTATGGAACTGTCACCCCGACACAGCTGAATTGGCACCCAAATGAAGAAGACGACAACGTGGTTGTAGTGGGTTGGACTCTCGAGCTTCCCCCGTTGGCCTGCATGACTGTGCGCTCTTTAAGCCGTTAGCAAGACCAGCTCTCGGTGAATAAATCTTCCCCGTAACAATATATATATATATACATATATATATATATATATATATATATATATATATATATATATATATATATATATATATATATATATATATATATATATATACAGTACTGCACTGCCTACCCACACTTTTGGCACTTATTAATGAAACTACGTTTATAATACAAAAGATAGTCATATATTTGCTTTCTTGCAATGGCGTAACGCCAATAGAATATTTGGAAAGTAGGACAATTTGAGCTGTTGATACAAAATGATAATTGGTTACAATGAATTTACGCAGATTAACACAGAAGCTATATATACGATTGGCACTTTTTAATATGTTTGTGTGTTGTTTATAAAAAGTTTTTTTTATCTAATAAGCAATTCAGAAAGAAATAGTTGTTATCTTCCACAAAACTCGCATGATAGAACTGAATCATCACCGATATAAATGTTGTGACAGCGTTACGTATATTCGGGTTCTAGTGAAACAATGAGCGCATGTTGGCTCATATGAGGAACACTGTGCTCTGGATATCGTGGAGACGGTGGACTAAATGAGTGTTTGATTTAACCACCGTTTTGATACTGCTCTTTTCTTTGTAGTTTGCCATTAGCCACCTATGATGTAGCACAGGTCAAAGCGCTGCTTGAGGGAGAAGCTAGGGGATCCGTGCAAATTCCGATTTACATTTTTTTTTGTTTTTTGTCGCTCGGCAGGTTCTTGAAACAGTGAATGTATCGGTGCAATTTCAGCGTGCCTGGATATTTATTCATTCACCGTGGCGCTTAGCCGCATACACTGATAAAGGCTCATGAATGCATTAAAAGCGGTAAAAACGAGCAATTACTCGCTTTCATAGACTACGGAGCGGGCGCTCCCAATGCAGACACTCCCGAGATCTTCAGTACCATGGGACTACAGCGCCACCGCTACTGTCACCCGCCGCAGAATCAGCCGAGAAGTGGCGCGGCCGCCTTGTTCATTCCACTGCCCCTTCTAGTATACTGTAACCATATTCAGCACGTGGCGATGGCTCAGGTTGATATCTGCGTAGCGATTCGGCTTGCTTGATTCCAGGGCGGCAGTCATGTTGTGCTCGCTGAATGTCTGGAAGCGCAGACAGAGCCTGAACAACGAAGCTAAAGGGATTACTGAGCATTGCGCCGGTATAGTTTCCACCGAGCTCACTGCGTATCCTCGTCGGTGCAAGTTCTTGTGTAGTTCCCGAGAAGATCATGTGATGTGGTGTCACCGAATGCGGTGGCAATGGCGATATTGTGGTGTGAAGAATTTGCGTACGGCTGATGCCGTAGTCGGCACTTGTCGATGGCGCAGGTTGATATCTACGTAGCAGTTTGGCTTGATTGATTCCAGGGTGGCTGTCGTGCTGTGCTCGCTGAATGTCTGGAAGCGCAGCCAGAGCCTAAAGAACGAAGCTGAAGGGATTACTGAGCATTCCACCAGTATAGCTACCGCCAAGCCCTGCAATATTTCCTTCAAAATATCTTTTTTGTCACTGGTCTCAACTAGGCCCTACTTTCATCTCTCAAAAACAGTCACTTTGGAGCCCCAAATCGTCCAGCAAGATACATTTTTTGGTCACTGACCTCAACTACGGCCGACTCTCCATGCCCCAAAGCAATGCCCATAGAGTCCCAAATTGTCCTGCAAGACGTCTTGCTCGGCCACTGGCCTAACTGCGCCTTTCTCTGTTCCCCAAAACAGTCCCCCTAGAGTGCAAAGTTATCCTGCAAGATGTCGTTCTCGGTCACGGACATCAACTATGCCCTGCTCTCTGTTCCCAAAAACAGACCCCCTAGAGTCCCCAAATGTCCTGCAAGAGGCCTTTTTCGGTCACTGGCCTCCACTACGCCTTGCTATCTATTCCAGAAAACAGTCCCCCTAGAGTTCTAATGTCAAATATATTGGAAAACGTGCTACGGTCAAGTAACATCTTATATTGAAAAACTACGTGACATATTTTACCTTTGCTCTCAGAAAAAAGCAGCCCACCCGTCCATCCGTCCGTCCGTCCGTCCGTCCGTCCGTCCGTCTATCCATCCATCCTTCCATCCATCCATCCACCTACCTACCTACCTACCTACCTACCTACCTGCCTGCCTGCCTACCTACCTACCTACCTACCTACCTACCTACCTACCTACCTACCTACCTACCTACCTACCTACCTACCTACCTACCTACCTACCTACCTACCTACCTACCTACCTACCTACCTACCTACCTACCTACCTACCTACCTACCTACCCGTCGACGTCTGGGCGCTCTCATGATCACCGCCTAAACTTGTGCTTAACTAAAATTACTATGGGAGGGACTCACTGGTCATGTAATGAATAATGTTACAATCCTGTCACGTACGTCACAAAATCCTTTCTACCCGATGTGTGGTCCATACCTGTGGGCGAGTATGCACCGCAGGTGTTCGACACTTCATATCTACATAGGAACGGTGAGAACAAACTTCGGTGATTTTAGCGCGTGAGCGTTAAAAACACACTGACATCGGCCACGTTGACTCGACGAGTAAAAATAACAAATGTCAGCGTCCCGGCAGGAATCGAATACCAGCATTTTGCGTGGCCATAAAGTACACTACCACAGAGCCACGCCAGGTTTCGGAACTACTTTTCAAATAGACGCTAATGTTAGTGAAACGTCAAATGTGGTTGCAGTACTGGGTATTGAATTTCATAAACATGACATATGTACTCCTGTGATACAGCCTTCACGCAGCGTTAATGCCAACCGCTGCAGTTGATTTGTAGCAGTGTCCAGGACTACCATTCTTTAGGGCACCAGCGCTTCAGATCAGCTTACCGCTTCTGGTGTTGCTAATACTCGTGTTGCTGTAGGCATTGTTACGCAACTGTAAACAACTGGTGTGGAATGAAAGTGACTTAGCTGATAGATAGGAACAAGACAAGGTGCTTTACCTCAGACAGATGAGAGACGCGTTCTAGTCCGGAAAGTGCTCTTTCGGCTCCACAAAATGTAGAATGAAGGTCACTTCACCGGTAAAGTGGGGCAAGACAGAGTGTTTTATAACTGAGGCAGATTAAAAAAGCATTCATGTCTGGCAAACGTTCTTGCGGCACAATAACTTGCAGAATAAAGGTGACTTCGCCAGCAGAGTGGAGCAAGACAAAGGGTTTAATAACTGAGGCAGATGAAAAACGTGTCCATATCTGCCAATCATTCAAGTCAAGTCAAGTACTTGAAGATGTGCCGCAGACCCACGCTGAGGGATTTGCCAAGAACCGGATAGCTTTCATGAAAGATTTCTTTGATAAAAGGTTTCGATTTTTTGGTACACCATGCACAAGCTCTCCTCCGATGCCGGCGGTTCGTTGTCTTATGCCTTGAATGAATGCAAAATAACAAAAACGCCGACCACGCGGAAATGCACAAAAGTTAAAAAGAAGTTTCATCTCCCCACATGGAAGCCTTGTTCACAGTTTGTGACTGTGAGTGGAAAGTAATATCAATCTTTAGTACGCACTAATTCGTGATAGACAACAGAATTTCGCCAAAAACATTTTTAGTATACACAAGTTGCTTAAATCATACACAATTTAAAGTATTTTCAATATACATCACGTTTATGAAAAAATTTAAAGTTTTTATATGTATCATAAGTTAAGCCGTTGAGACTGCATTTACTGCTCTTGCAGATAATGCATTCCAGTAAAAAATAGAGCGAGAAAAGAGAGCGAACTTGCGGCCGATAATCAGGCTAAGTGGCCGCCGGAAAGTTTTTTTCGTGATTCGTGCTCACTGAAAGTTTTGAAGGTTGCTGGAGATAGCGTTCCCAAGATAACTTGAAGTACCCAAGGTAAAGCTGAGAGATGAATTTGATTCTGGATGCTATCCTGCGTTGTTCAAGTTTTGACAGGTGTGCCTTAATACGTTGACTGGTTAGACTAGACTGTCGAGATTAAGCGGAATAAATAGAACGTGAAGCTAAATTTTGGACTCTTTCAACTTGGTTAATCAAACATCATTGCCAAAGGCTCCAGACATTGTAGGCGTACTCTAATTTCTGTCTCACTAGTGCTTTCTATGCTCTCAGTTTTACCGTGGAAGGAGTATTACGTAGTTCTCTCTTCAAAAAAGGCAATTTCTTTAGTGCACCCCGACACACGATTTCAACGAGCGTCGGGGTGCACTTGAGGTTACTGGTGAGTGTGACTCCTAGACATTTGACATGATCAGCTCTCGTAGTGGTAGCGTTTGCTACAGAATATGCAAAAATAAGGGGCTTAGATTTATTGGTAAATATAATTAGGTTGTTTTTGAAGGACTTATTTTAATCCCTACCTTGCACACCAATCGTCAATTGAGCCTAAGGAATCGTTGAGTTTATTTTGGTCTGATTCATTATTTATAGCTGTATATACTACCCAGTCATCCACAAAAAGTTTGATTTGACTTTTTGACTCAACGCGAAGATCAATATCATTGATATAAACTAAAAAAAGGAAGAGGCTCGACGACTGACCCCTGCGGAACACCGTGTCCTTATACATTTACTTTGAGCTATAACGTATCTTGGCAGTGGAGCGATGGCTACCACAGAGGCAGGAGTTCCACACCGTCATGTTGTGTGCAGGTACAGTATGGCAGCTTGTGGTCAAAGATGACGATTATGAACCCCTGAAGAATGGCACAATGCACTATGGTGGATAGGCCACGAGACGTGCGGCAGTAGAGTCTATGAAATTTTCGTTGCGTTTACTCACTTCGTTAACGTCTTTAAAAGCACATATACACAAAAAATGTGAATGCGATAAACATTTAGATGTTTCAGTGTACACTTGAGTGTCATGTTACCAGTGTATGTTTCTCAGTGAACTCGCGACAGCACGTTTGCGACCATACACTGGCCCATTACTCTATTGACGCAATATTTAAGGGCATGCTGAAAAAGTTGCACTGTGTAATAAATGTAAAGAAAAAATAAGGCATTATTGTGAAGTGAATGAAGACTGTTTTTTACCTACGCCTCGCCACAACTGTTTGAGTCTCATATTATATAAAACTGCTTTGATTTGAGCGAAAAGAGAAATGAGAAAATTGTCGGCAAACTCAGGTACAATCTTTCGGCGTGGTAGTCAGCTTGTTTCTAGCTTGCACCCGTCAAGAAAAGTTGCCACCCAGTATGCGTTGCTGTCACTGTGGTCCACATATACATAGGGGTGCAGAGGCGTGGACTCTTGTTAAAACGTACAGCACAAAATGCGGTGGCCACCAAACTAGTGCCAGTGGCCCCAAGAATATATCGTATACCTTCGCGTGTTTCGCCTTGGCCAATAAAAGAGAGTGAGGCCCGAGTGACTGGGTGTCCTCCTCTGCACGGACACCCTCTAATGGGATGCAGGGGCGCAGCGCAGAGTCTGTGACGTCCTGCGAAATCTGCTTCTTCTGTGTTCTTCGAATACGCCCCACGCAGCACGTCGAGTTCTTCATTGACCGTGGCGTGCTGGGCGTGAACAAGGAGGCAACGCACACCGTGCTCGAGTACCGGGGCGACCAGGTTCAGCCGCACACGCGCCACAAGTTCGACAGCTCCAACAGCCTAGTGGTGCCCGTGATGCCGCCCACTCTGGTCGGGGTGTGCCGCCTGCTGCAGATGTACTATGTGCTCAAGGTAGGCCCCTGATGTGGACGACGCGCAGTGCCACAGCATTCCATTTTCGCTCATATTTTGTCTTACCTGAGTTGTGCATAAACAAAAAAGCCGGCGAAAATTTAGCGCATTTCGTCGAGCAGTTCATTTACAATGAAATATTTTCATAATCACGTGAGTAGCTTGATATTCGGGCCTCGCAGGCATCCTCATCAGCTGTGACGCAACAAGCAGCGACCTATGCGAGCGTCTGTCGAACGATGTGTTTACGTCGTCAGCTGAGGGTGAAATTGAGATAGCTTTCTCCAGTTCCCCACTAAAACAGAACGATTTGAAACGGCCGTAGCTTTGGGAGCAGACCATCGCTTCACTCCCTCTTGGTCATGACGTCACCCGCGCCATGGCATAATGGCCGTCGCCAGTTGTTGGCGGGACTTCTATGTATTGTTTTGTAGTGAATAATTTTTCTCGACCATTTAATTATCTATGTAAAAATAATAGACCATCTACAGGCTATTTTTGCTGAAAACCGCACATGGGCGAGTGGCTGTGTCTTGGCCCCTTTAAGAGTACTTTTAGTTAGATTAGTTGGTCTACGTTCATTATTTATTTGCAGGAGTGAAAACAAACACACTCACAAGGGAGACCGTGTGCTTTGAACTCTGTTTAGAGTGTGTTTCTTGGCGTCTTAAAATCACTTTTGTCATAATTAAGTAACACGCATCTTCAACAGCTTGTGTGTTAGAGGTACGCGCTACCAACGGCACCTGAGTAACTGAAACCTGTGCGCAAAGACGTTGGAGCAGCCATCAAGTTTGCGCGCCAACGTTCCTTGTACACGCACAAAGTGCAATGAATGTATATGAGTGATTTGTTCGCTCGAGTAATGAATAAAAAATATAAAAGTACATCACTGGCTGTGGTTGCACCATCGACGTGTGAAGAAAGTGCGACAAGAAAACTCGCAAGGTCCCTCGCGCCTTCACCGTGGTTATCTTCTTTTCGGCAGAGAAGGGAGTAGGTTACACGGAAGCCATGGCTTCACGCGCGCACAGCTGCCAAGCACAACCTTGATTTTCTTGTCTTGAGATGACGCGCTCTCCGATTTTGTTCGCCGCCCAAAGGAGGGCACCACAACGGCGTCGTCACATGACGTCGCTCGGATAGGCTTCAGCGTGATTTAAAAAAACCAAGGAGACACACAGAACACTGTGTTCTTTGTACCTCCTTGGTCTTCGTCAAAATCGCGCTGAAGCCTATCCTAGTATGTACCAACTCGCCCAAATCAAAGTGCTATTGGAAGAACGTCACTCATCATGACGTCAAGAATATTCGCCATCAGACAGGTCATTGTGTGATGATGATTTTCGCGTCACTCGTCCCATCCGGTCAAATCTCCCGTTTTATGAGGAATCGAAGAATTTCACTTTATTGAGCGACCCAACTAGCCTCATGACGCAGAACAAAATAGGCGAAAAGAGTTTATTTGTACGCAGTAGGAATAGAATGTTACCTACCATAGAAGCTAACTATTAGCAATTAAAAGAATGCCAATTTAAATGTGACGATGTTCCTGGCAATGGCGGGAAAATGAAATCTTTAGTTTGTCCAAACATGTGCTTGATATAGTGATGCAATTAGTATAGGCCACGACGTGTTAGGGGTTGTGCTTTGTATATTTGGACTTGGAAGCCTTCCTACAGTGACTAAAGATTTTCAAAGCCAAACAGTCATGACAAGCCTTTACAAGTGCCCGGTACATGTATATAGAAAATGCACCATTTCACATGTACTACATGTGAAATGGTCCATTTTCTAAATGCATCTATTTCATTCACCCTCACGTGCCAGGAACACACCGTTTGCATTATGAGTAGACTAGTTTCTGAAGGTTGATTTTCTCTTAAAATTTTAGTGTATTTTTCTTATTATATCGAGCACACAATACGCATGGTACAGTTTCTTGTGGAATAGTGTGATAAACAGTGAAAGAGCTGGAAACTTGGTTGCCACATTGATCAAAACTGACGCGCTTTAACGCCGGTCGAATCGACGTCAGTGCGCGCCCACATCGTTGGCGTATTCACTATCGTAGTTTTTCTAGTCCAACGTTCGCCCTATTAAGAGTTGGGCTTTTACAGGTACTAACCGAGACAGGCACGTGGCGATATTTCAAGAATACATTATTAACTGCAGTGCATTTATAACAATAACCAAGTGGCAAGAAAGTTCTAAGAACTTAACTGACGATTGGTATGACCCTGTCAAAAATATAGCAGGCAGATCCCACGTCTTGTGGGATTTGACGTAATGCGAAAGAGCCAGCAAGGATGAAACCATGTTGTACATGAGATGCATGCCATGATTTATAAGTTACGACCTGTCATATGTTAGGACCTGTCAGAGAGCCAGCACACATAACAAATCTTACAGAAAAATGCTACAAATCACTTGGCCTACTCAAACGATCACTTTTTCATTCTCAATCCCTGTACGCAAGCTCACTTATCAAACATTCCTACGGACAAAACTTCAGTACGCCTCAGCGATTCGGAACCCTCAGCAGGCATGTTTTATTAACTCACTCGAAGCAGCGCAGAATCTCACAGCACGTGTTATTCCTTCAAATTATGACTGGCACTCTAGTGTAACTAACATCAAATCATCCCTAAGCGTATCTAGTCTGACACACCACCATGACATATTACAAGTTTCCCTCTTCTACGACATGTATCTTAAATTTTCTCACCTCACAAACACGTTTCTTTCCACGCTACTGCACTTCACACCAATTATTTTAATTTCACTTTATTTCAGACATACATACACAATCCACAGGGTGAACTATGTCCCCGAGCAAAGGCAAAAGGAGACTCGCATGGCTGCTGACAAGACCTTCACCTCAGACCACCCCCTGTAATAGGCACACACGTTCCTGCGCCTTTTCTCCTAGGCCACTGTCACGATATGTCGCCCGGCGCGTTTTGTTTGAGTCAAGTGGGATAAATGCATGAAGGGGACACGGGGTGTGGCACAAAAACACCCTTCATTACACACTCAGACACATTCTGGGTTTTCGAAATGGCGAGTGCCACGTTCTTAGAGTGAACGTGCCGTCCGGGTACCAAACCGGACGTGCGTCTGGTTGACCTCCCTGCCTTTCATTTCTTCCCTTCCTCCTCCTTCTCCTTTAGAACGACTATATCGTTCAGAAATTGATTATTACGTTGATCGTGATCAACACACTAGGACACCCTTACACAATATTACCTTACATTTCAAAACATGACAAACAATAACACACCCAAGGCAACATCACCAATGCTTAACTTACCACGAGGGTGACCAACGCTCGCGAACACAACGCCACTTACCACCCGGTAGTTGTAACCTGAAATCCGGCTTTTCGGCGAGGTATCTGTGCCACTCAGCGCAAACAACATTACAGGGGTTGTCAACACCCCCCTGTCCCCTCAACCTTAATTCAAACCATATTCCGAGAAACAAAAAATCATCTACACAAGCTCTAACAAAAATGACATGCCCATTCATAATGTCCGTGCACCACGACACCGCCACCGGTCGACACTGTTGCACTGCCTGGCTCGACGACTTCACCTCAATAACGGTCCCGCAACAGCAACGATGCCGTCAGCGCGATGATCTGTCACTCACGCCGACACGTCTTCCGGTTGCGACCAGCACTCACGAGGGCGCTGGATTGCAGTCAGTTGCACAACTACCAGGCATGTACATCGCCCGGCCTTACGACTGCATTCCTGGCCAGCGGCGCTGACGATGTGCAGCAGACCGCCAGCCGTTGATTACATCATTCCCACTGCATACATTACAAAAACACTCGACAGAAACAATGGCTTAGGGCCTAGGGAAGGGAGCTTCGGGCTTTTCGTCCATGTAGTACAATGGTCAGTACTGCTAGCTAATACATCAGTGGTGGCCGAGATGCCCCGCTTAAAAATAAAAGAAAGGTCAGTTTTCCTAATTCGCGCATCGCAAGATAAAAACTGAGGCAAGCAGAGTGCAACACCTCGACGCCACGGTCCACCTAGTTGTGCCAGGTGCGACAGGTGGCTGCGCAGAGCCTTAGGCCTAATGAGTCGCTCGACAACAACCGGCATCCACTCAGCACCCAGCCTAGGCACAGAAGAGGCAGCCGCAAGGAGACATCCACTCTGTAAGGTGGCCCTATCGCTCGCCGCACACATCAGCTAACCGAGCGATCGGCGTCCACTGTCCCGTATGATGTCGCGACGCCCCGGCGTCGTGTAGCAATACCAGACAGCAACGATGCCCAGCTCCCTGAGCCCAAAAGATAAAAGAAGCTATTTACAGAAAATCGGACCACCCACGAGGGTTCTGTACTCACTCGCTTTGGGCCTGGCCTACATTCCACGTGCTCTAAGCTTTGCTCACCCCAAAATACACACCCAGACCGCATGGCTCTCGTCCCAACTGAAACAACGTTCTTGAAAACCAACGGCAACAAACAAAAAAACTGCTTTTAAGCAGAAAAAAAAACAACTCAATGTGCCAACAAGCCCAAACAAGCCACAACAACCGATCTCCTCGTTCTGAACAAAGAACACCACCGACGCAAACAAAGAAGTCCCCCTAGGCCTACTTTACACCGTCTCTAACAAAAGCTTGTACCGAACCGTGAAAACTGTCGTCCGATGCTCCACGAGCCCCATGTTGGGCGCCAGTGTGCGGCTTTTGGGCGAGACACGTGCGCCACACAGCGCAAACATTACAGGGGATGTCAGCACCCCCACAACATACAGTACATAAGAAGACTAACAATCTTTAAAAACAATTCATTCCCTCAAACAACGTCAAACTAAGGTCTGTCTGAAACTGAGGGGGATTTACGCACAGTGAGACGCTGTCAGAAGGCCGTCGCTTGGTGCGTCGCTCAGCAGCAATGTTGGGAGTTGCCTTCCTGGCGAAGCCTGTTGCTGGTGAGGAGACATGTGCCTCTAGGAACTCCTGTCACATCGAGCCTTCTGTGACTCATGAGCCGTTGACGTAGCAGGCAGGTGTCCGTGAGCCCGGGCTCGTTGAAGGCCGGTTGCGTGACGCTGACCTGTTCCGGCCACTCACTGCACCACCCACCAGCTGGAAGACAGGAGAACAAAGACGGTCACTCGCCGAGATGGCAACTCGGGTGGCTCTCGACATGTTCCAGTCCTGGGGCAAGACCTAGGCTGCCTCGATCATCTGCCGTCTTTTTCTCTCGTGTGCGCGCTCGTCCAACATGGCATCCCAGCGTTCTCTCTAATTTGAGTCACTTGCCGTTTCGTGCAATTTGACATTTCTGTATTGGGGAGGCTTCACAAAGGATCGGGGCCATCCACGCCTCCAACCCCAGGCACGTTCCCCAGGATCACATCTTACAATGGCTTCTGTACACATACGGCTTCAATCCATCCACTGTCTAAGCTTTCTCCGCCTGCTCTTCTGAAGTCTCCCGTGCCTTAGCACATTCTTCTTTTACCTGGCGATATAGCTGGCGGTAAAGCTTGTTTACCTCCATCTTTATTGTCATTCACCTAGCGGTAAGACTTAGTAATGTCTGCTGGAGACAAACCCGTGGCATGTCCAGACAGCAGTAACCGTTGAAGGTCCATTCCGCCACTCACAACAGTCAAAGGCACGTGACAAAAATAATGAATCATTGGCAGGCCCACCAAATGTCGCGATATGTTGTTGTCGTTAGGCAGCAATATCAAAGCCTTGTCCTCAACCTGAAGCACTCTCTTTCGACTTTTCTTGTAATATTTTTTGTGTGATGCCGGCGCTTCAATTAGACTCCCATGAGCAATGCGGCATGTCTCTTTCAGGTTATCTCTTAGCTCGAACAAATATGCATACGAATATTTTTGCTCGTCCTTCAATTCCCTGTTCAACCACATATCTCAGAAAACCATTAATGGCCCTCTCACGGCTCTTCCATAAGTTAGCTCAAAAAGAGAGAATCCAGTACTGGCTTGCAGCACTTTTCTGTGTGCAAACAAGAGTGCAGGAGAACACCGATCCCAATCCCTGCGTTTCTTTGGGCACACTTTACGTAACATGCTTTTTGACGTACCAATGAACCTTTCAACCAACCCATTACACGTAGGTAGGGTGGTATGGCGCTGTTAAGAGGTGCCGCAAAGACAGGAGCCTACAGACTTCATTCATCAATCCTGAGGTAGAATAAGTTCCTCTATCTGTCAATGTCTCCCTTGGTCCTCCATACCGTGTAAACATGTCCACGAGAGCCTCAGCAACAGTTATGTTCCCGTTGAAATTGAGACCATGTCAGGATATGTAGTTGTGACATCCAACATTGTGACAATGTACATGTTTCCTTTAGAGGATGCTGGCTTAATCGGACCTCTAACATCGACCGCGACCCTTTAAAACAGTTGCTCAATAACCGGCATAGTAAGGGAGTGGTACCTTTGACACTAGTCCTTTATGTGCTGCTGTATGACATATGTCCCAAGATCGGACATACCTTTTACTGAGACTTTGCGTGCATGGCCGAAAAAATTCTTCTGTGATCCTGTTGCTTGATGACGGAAAAGGATATGATAGAGGAGAAACTGCCACTTCTTCTTCTTAACAGTACTGAAAAATTCCAACAGCAGCAGATTGAACAGGAAAAAATAGCTAAAGCAGCAGATGAGCTTGCATGTAGAAATTTGTTCTAGAGAAAGAGTGAACCGAAAATAAAATGCGTTGTGCGCACCGAACAATGGCGAAGGGACAGAAACAGTACCTCATACTGCACCCCAGAGGGGGATAAGGTCTGTCTCCAAAAGTTAATAGCACAGTTTGACGAGAGCCGAGATGATCTTAACGCGTATGTTCAGCGTTTCGAGAGTATTGCAACCACACAAGGATGGCAGAAATGCGATTGGGCCACAAGGCTGAGAACATGTCTTTGGGGGAAGCGTTGGTGGTCTTCAGTCTGATGCCAGCAGCTGACGCACTCGACTATGAAAAGTTGAAGGTCGCGCTATTGCAACGGTTTCGACTAACTGCAGAAGGCTTGCGGGAGACGTTCATGACTTCTAAATCCATGGAAAATGAGACCGCTCAACATTTATTATATCGCCGGTAGGAGAGGGGTTAAAGCAGATATGTCGTTCGAAAATCTTAGGAACAGCATGCTTGCAGAATAGTTTCTGGTGTCGTGTCATCCAGGAGATCCCTGTATTCGTGAAGCAACGTAACTTGGTGACGGTAGCAGAACTGGCGGAGTATGCGCAGCAATATTTGAAGGCCAAAAGAGAGAAAAACTTAGGAAAGAGAAAACAGGAGAAGGGTTCAGAGGAAAAAGAACACGCACAAAGCGCTGCCAAGTGTTTCTGTGTAGCAGGGCTAGACATAGAGCTGCAAGCTCTCAGCTGGGTCACGCGCACAGTTCATCATCACAGTGCGACAGGTGTGGACGTAGAGGGCACACAAGGGAGACGTGCCGAGCCAGACCAGACAAAAACGTGGCTAACGTGGTCGCAGAGGAGGGCTCTGTGAAGGAGGACCCTGTGAAGGTGGTGGCAAATGAGAGTGAGGAAAAAATGGTGCGGTTACGATGTCCTCAAGGTCGGAGGACGACGGAAAAAAAGGCCTGAACTCACTCACACAAGGAGCAACAGTGTGTTCTGGTGAAAATCCGACAAACAACAGGAGAAAAAACAAGGACGATAAAAAGTATGTTACCGAACTAGTATTGAATGTGACTACTAAGAAGTAGCGAAAAACAAGAAGCAGACAGCACTTTGCAAAGCCCTTGTGAACTTCAAAGGAAGTGGACTCACAATTCATAAGTTTGAGAAGATGGGAGATTTATTGTATCGAGTGGTAAGGACCCGAGATGGCGGGAAGAAAAGACAGTTAGTAGTTACAGCTGATCTCAGAAGATCTGTACAAAATTTGGCGCACGTATCTATTATGGCTGGGCACCAAAGAATAAGGGAGACAACCAGAGGAAGAAGTGGAAGCAGCAGAAATGGTCATCACAGAAGAGGTTACTGAAAGTCCTCATGATGCAGAGTTACCTGCTAGCCGTGTCAATACACATAAGTATTCTTTATTCCCAATGGCCATTAGTTTTAGGAATAGGCTGCCAGTATATTCTGTGAATTGTTCTACGCTGGAATCTTTTGTCAACTGTCTAGAAAAGATTGATTTTGCTAAAAATGTACACATGTGAACCATGAAGTATCCTATGTGTATCAATACTTTCTTTCTTTTCTTTTTGTGGAGCGTTGTTATGTCTCATTTTACCTCTATGTATCCACTCCTGCATGGGCCTGATTAGGGCCTGCAGTATGTACAAATAAATAAATAAAATAAATAAATAAATAAATAATGTTACCCACGTACATGAGTAACAAAACTATAGGACAATAAAGGGTAATGGTGAATTCCTCTTTAAATTAGACACAAAAGAAAGAAGTGGAGAGAGTGTTGAAGGAATTAAATGAACTCTTTTCCGACCTCCCAGGCAAGACTACAGTACTTCAATGTACCATTCGTCTAACAACACACAAGCCTGTGAACGTGAAACAGTAGCCTCTGTTGCTAGCGGTTCAAAAGGACATAGACAAAGAGATAGGGCAGATGTTAGAAATGGGGGTTATTGAGCGCTCCACATCTGCATAGAATTCGCCCTATGCGGTGGTGGAAAAACCGGATGGGTCCAACAGAGTATGTGTCAATTTCCGTCGCCTCAACAAAGTGCTCATGGACGACTCAGAGCCATTTCCATGAGTGGATGCCGTGTTTGCGAAGGTCGCGGGCAAGAAGTATTTCTCGAAGCTCGACCTAACGAAAGGGTACTGACAGATACCACTAGATGATGAATCAAAAGAGAACACTGCTTTCTGATGTGGAATAGGGTTATTTCAATTCTGGCTTATGCCACTTGGACTCAAGACTGCGGCACAGACATTTGCGAAACTTATGCCAATAATACTTCAGGGGTTAAAATATGTGGAAGATTACATAGATCACATCTTCGTGGCAACAGATTCTTGAGTAGAGCACTCGGAGGCGTTACGGGAAGTGTTTCGTAGACTTCGGGAGGCGAACATCGCCGTGAAGCCAAACAAGTGCCAGCTTGAATTCAGTGCTCTCACTTTCCTGGGTCATACCCTGGAAACTGATACGCAAGAAACCAATCAATGAGCCAGCACTGAGAGGTAAAGTACAGCAATTCAGAGACTCGCTTCAGAACAGGTGCTCGGCTTTTATCGAGGAAAACAGCCTTAGCGCTGACGGAATGAATGATAATCTGACGAGTATCATTACGAGTGTGCAGTGGAAGTCGGAGGTGCCGTAGTTAGACAGGACACTGGAAGCTGTCCCGGGAAACAAACAATCTCATTAGGAGGCGTGAAAGCATGAAAGCCTCAAGTACAACAGAAAGAAAATAGAGTTGGTAGAGCTTTCGAAGTTGATAATGAGCGTAAGGTATCCGATGTGATAAAGTATAACATGGAGAGAATTGAAGACGCTCTGAAAAACGGAGGAAGCGTCCATTCAGTGAAGAGAAAACTTGGAATTGGCATAAACTGGATGCCTGCACTAAGGGACAAGGAAGGCAAAGGAATTACCAACATGGATAGAATAGTATATTTAGCGGAGGAGTCTTACAGAGATTTGTACAGTAGCCAACACAACCACGACCGTGAAGGGACACTAAGGTCAACTGTCAAGTCGACGTTGATTGTTGAAATGGAGGTCCAGAAACCTCGTAGTGTTACTTTTGTGCCAAAGAAGAGCCTATTTGGAAATAAAATCATGCTTTTGTGCTCCCCATAAGGCTAGCGCACTTCAAAATACCCACCTAGAGAAGCGGACTGACCAGACCGCCTCACATCACTGTTGCCATGCACAACGTTGCCCGGCTTTACTGCGCTAATAGCAGCAGGCTGAAAGCAGCGGGAGCCTCAGCAGCAACAATAGCAATTGATCAATTTCCCGCCATTGTTTTCAGGATTGTAGACGCTTTTGCCTAAACTGCGCCCAGCTAGATGGCTCTACCTGTGCCGTGTATTCACGAGAAAATTGAATTTTTGAATAACTCGCGCCATTTCCCGTGGTAACGTCCGGCAAATAATTTTTCCATGAATGAAACACAAACGAGCAAGCAGCATTTTATTGCGTCTCTTAATGCACGGAAGGTTTTTTATTTAGTGCAATTAGATCGATTACTAGCGATTAATTGAAGGCGGTCCATCTGATGTCATCGCGATCACTTTGAAAATGTCCTACTGCGGCGCTTGTGTTCCGGTATATTTCCTTTAATTTCTCGGCAAGTAGGGCACTGTTGTTGATGATGTTGTTTGAGATGTTCTCATACATTGAGCTTTCACTCTGACGTAAAATGTTGTCTGACTTTAGCGTCCTTTTAATATAAAACTAGCAGTAACCCAGATGAAACCCCACCAGTACTGATAGAAGTCAGAAAAGCCTTGGAGAGCATGCAAAGAGGCGAAGCTCCTGGTGAGGATCAGGTAACATCAGATCTGTGGAAAGATGGAGGACAGATTACGTAACAAAACTAGTGACCCTGTTCACGAGGTTTCTCCTGACGGGAACAGTAGCAGAATCTTGAAAGAATGCTAACATCAACCTAATGCATAAAAAATGAGATGACAAGGACTTGAAAAATTACAAGCCGATCAGCTTGCTCTCCATAGTATAGAAGCTATTTACAAGGGTAATTGCTAACAGAATTAAGACAACAATAGAATTCAATCAAACAAAGTAACAAGCAGAATTTCGAACAGGTTACTCAACAATCGACCACATTCATACTATCAATCAAGTAATAAAGAAATGATCAGAATATAGGCAACCACTATACATAGCCTTTATAGATAATGAGAAGGCGTTTGGTTCTGTAGAAATATCAGCAGTCATGCAAACTGTGGAATCAGGGCGCTGATGAAGCACATTGCCGCATTCAACCTGCAGAGAAGAGCTCGCGGAGCAAGAAGAGAAGACAAAGTTCTTGCCCCATCTTCTTTACGAGTGCCTTGCGTGTAATTAAATCGAGCTCTCCTATATCCGACTTTTGCTGTGTATGCGTCATAACACTGGTGGAGGAGCTGGGTACATGTCTAGGACACCTTCCAATAGCCCGGGATGTAGTCCACAAACAGTTCCGCTCGTCGAAACACCCGTTCACCGCACCCGCCGCCGCTTCTTAGGCCTGAGCCCAGAGTTCGATCCTTGGCCCGAAAACATGACCGTGCCCGGAAGCAGTAGCCCCGCCATGACCAGCCCAAGAACGACACAGGTGACTGTTTTCACCCCTAAAATTCCTGTGGATTTCCAGCGTAACGCATATGAGGACGCAGATTACTGGCTTGAGAAGTTCGAACGCACAGCCAACGTTAACGGGTGGAACGCCGCACAGAAATTGGGGTACTTTTATTTCCCTCTTCAGGACGGGGCTCGCACATGCTTCACAAATCGCGTGTGGTCAACGTGGGACAAGTTCCGGTAGAAGTTCCTGGACACCTTCACAAACACCGAAAGGAGGGAGCATGCACAAAGACTTCTCAAATCACGGATTCAAAAGCCAAACGAATCTGTTGCTATGTTTGTTGAGGACATGGCTCATCTCTTCCATCGAGCCGATCCTGATATGTCCGAAAGCAGCAAAATCAGCCACCTCATGCGCGGTGTTGAAGAGAAGCTCTTTGCTGGTCTCGTGCGGAAACAAACGAATTTTCGATGGAGGCGACCGCCATCGAAAGCGTGCTACAGCTACGCTACCGCCAGTACGACCGCCCAAACAACAGTGGACAAATCAGCGCAACCACCGTGACCACTGTAACACCTGGCGAGCGTTCTTTGCGTGAACTGATACGCGGAATCATGCAAGAAGAGGTGAAGAAGCTCACCGTCACACCGAATGACTGCGCGATTGCGTCGGTCACAGAAGTCGTGGGCCAAGAGATAAGGCAAGCGCTTTCGCTTCCTGAGCCGAACACTGACACGGTTAGGCAATCGTATGCAGAAATTTTCCGTCGACAGCCATCTAACGTGCCACCTCCACAGCAGTACCACCAGCAACAGCTGCCAACAGTGCCTTGGTACTATAGGGAAACGTCGACGCGGATGCGACCTTCACTCCGCAAAACCGACATCTGGCGTACCCCTGACTACAGGCCCTTGTGCTTCCATTGTGGGGAAGCAGGCCACATTGTGCGGTATTGTCCTCACCGCGTCGCCGGGTACTAAGGATTTCCGTCCATTACCCCTCGGCGCTATTTCAACGGAAGACGCAACGTTGATACGAGCACGATGATCCCGTGGGACGTTTCTCCTGGGTTCCGGTCACGCTCGCCCTCTCCTGGTCGTTTTCTCCAATGTAATAGAGGTAACTCAACGGACATGGCCAGAAGAAGATCTCCCAGTCCACACCGGGGAAACTAAAAACAGTGGCCTTAGGGGGGGGGGGGAGGTTGCGAATCGCCGAAGAGTTGAAAACCCCGTACTTACGCTGCACGAAGCGCCGCACATTTTGAATGAATCAACAAAACACGGCAGTGTCACCACCGATAATACTCTTTCAATTGACGGTCACGACGTGATGGCACTGGTCGATCCGGTGCGGACTTTTCAATAATGAGTGCGCATCTGGCCGACAAACTCATGAAGGTGAAAATGGAATAGACGGGACCCTAATTAGAGGTGCTGGAGGCTAGCTGATGACGCCTACCGGGAAGTGCACCACACGAATCAAGATCGAGGATTCATCATTTGTCGCAACCTTCATTATTCTTTCTGAGTGTTGTAAACAGGCCATCTTTGGTTTGGATTTCTCGCAGAAGTACGGTGCCATTATAAATATACCGGACGGGTTACTGACCTTCTCCGCAGACCATAGCGCAGCGCAAGCCCATGCGCGTAATTGACGACGTGACCATGCCACCGTTATCATGCCGCCTCGTCGCTGTCACGTGTAACACGCAGCATACTGGAGAAGGTGTTGCGTAACAAGTGTCTACGCATTTACTCTCTAGAGGAATCTCCATTGCCAGAAGTCTCGTCAGTATAGTGTCTGGGCAAGCAGAGGTCCTGTTGACGAACTTCAGCAACGAGTGTCGACACATTACAGAGGGTACCACAGTTGCATACTTCGAAGAAATTGTAGAATTCCACGAGTGCTTCACAGTGCAACAGGCAGAGACATCAGGCGCTTCCGCACTACCCCCCCCCCCCCCTGTCCACGTGAGCACAGATTTATCGCTAGCGGAGAGGCAGATTCTTCTAGATGTTCTCGACCAGTTCAAAGATTGTTTTTTATCGACCTCGAGTGTTAATGAAACGCCACTGACAAAGCACCGAATTATAACAGAAGAGACGGCCAGACCAATTCCACAAAACCCATACCGCGTGGCACCGAAAGAGCGTGAAGCAATCCAAGAACAATTCCTGAAGATGCTCGATGACGACATCATTCAGCCGTCAAAAAGCTCCTTGGCGTCACCGGTAGGTCTGGTTAAGTAGAAAGACGGCAGCTTACACTTCTGTGTGGACTACCGCAAGCTGAACCACGTGATAAAGAAAGACGTATACCCGTTACCACATATTGACTATTCACTTGACAGGCTGAGGCATGCACTCTTCTTCTCTTCGATGGACCTTAGAAGCAGATATTGACAAATCGAGGTCGATGAGCGAGACAGAGAAAAGACTGCTTTTGTTGCGCCTGACGGGCTTTACGAGTTTAAAGTCTTGCCCTTCGGATTGTGCTCAGCTCCAGCAACATTTCAGAGACTAATTAATACCGTCCTATCAGGCCCTAAGTGGCACACGAGTCTGATATACCTCGACGACGTCATTGTTTTCTCAGCACTATTCGAGCAACATCTAAGACGGCTGCTATTAGTATTTCAAGCAATACGGCCGCCGGCCTAACGCTGAAACCTGAGAAATGTCAATTCGGTTTCAAGGAACTCTGATCCTTAAGACAGGTGGTGAGCCATGAAGTGAGCCTCTTATGTCCCGTTGGTTTGCGTTTCTAATTATTCCATTAGCGATTTGTACAAACTAGCCCACCTGTCAACCCTACTGCAAAGCCATGAAGGTGTTCGTCTGGACGCCGACAAGATTGATGCCATCCGAAAATTTCCGATGCTAACAAATAAGAAGGCCGTGAGGCATTTTCTTGGCCTCTGCGCCTACTACCACAAATTTATCGCCAATTTCTCGCACATAGCATCGCCCTTAACACGCATAACGAGGTACGATGTGCTATTTTATTGGGGCGAAGAGGAACAAGCAGCATTTGAGGATCTGCGACAGTGCCTGCATACACCACCTGTGCTTGCTCACTTCGGCGAGGACGCTGCTACCATGATCCACACCGATGCCAGCAACGTAGGTTTAGGCGCTGTACTCGTCCAGTGGCAAGACGCAGCCGAGCGACTGATCGCATATGCAAGTAGGACGCTTTCCCGTGCAGAGGCCCATTATTCCACAATAGAAAACTAATGTCTGGCTGTAGTATGAACAAATATGAAGTTTCTCCAATACCTCTACAGCCGCCCCTTCCACGTAGTCAGCGACCACCACTCCCTTTGCTGGCTGACCGACTTGAAGGACCCATCTGGTCGGCTAGCACGCTGGAGCTTACGCTTTTAGGAATTCGATATTACGGTCGTCTATAAGTCGGAATGGCAGCACTCCGATGCTGATTGTTTATCCAGGTCGCCTCTAAAGCAAGACGATGTCCCAGAAGAGGATGACATGGCGTTTTTAGGAGTGGTCGACACGGTCACCATTTTGTCTAAGCAGAAAGAACACAGCGAGTTGCTTCCTCTTACTAATTTTCGGAACGGACAGTCTACAAGAGTTCCGAAGGTATTTGCAAGGAGCCTGCCGTCATTCTGCTTGCGCAGTGGTGTCCTGTACAAGAAGAACTTTTCCTCCAGCGGAAGTGCCCACTTACTTGTCGTCCCAACATCCATTCGCGATGAGATACTGAGCGCTTGCCACGATGAGCCAACCTCCGGCCACCTCGGATACACGCGCACATTGGCCAGGATCCATCAGAAGTACTACTGGCCGAAACTTCCAGGCAATGTAAAGCATTACGTCCGCACGTGCCTCGATTGTCAACGACGAAAATCGCCACCTTCAAAACTAGCCGGATTGTTGCAGCCAGTTCAAGTGCCCACCATGCCGTTTGCACAATTCGGAATGGACCTCCTTGGACCATTTCCGACTTCGCATACTTGGCACAAGTGGGCAATTGTCGCTACCGACTATCTTACTCGCTACGCAGAAACAAAGGCATTATCGAGTGGAACCGCAGTAGAAGTGGCACGATTTTTTATTGAAAATATTGTTCTGAGGCATGGTGCTCCTAGGATTATAATAACGGACAGAGGTACCGCTTTCACGGCCATGCTTCTTAAGTCCGTGGTTGAGCTCAGTGGAACAGTGCAACCAAAAACTACCTCCTACCACCCACAAACCAACAGATTAACAGCACGCCTCAACAAGACAATTGCCGATTATGAGTATGTACATCAACGTGGATCATGAAAATTGGGACGACGTTCTACCAAACGCGATGTTTGCTTATAATACGGCGCAGCAGGAAACTACCCGAATCACGCCATTTATTCTTCTTAATGGCCGTGAAGTGACGACAATGCTTGATGCCATGTTGCTTCACGACTGCGACGATACAGGCACCACTGCTCAAGCCTTTACCCAACGAGCTGAGGAGGCGCGGCAGCTTGAACGCGTGGGAATCGCCCGGCAGCAGAGTTACGACGCAAAACGTTATAACCTGCAACACCGATACTTCACTTATCAACCAGGCGAGAAAGTGTGGGTCTGGAGTCCTATCCGCCAACGCGGCCTTTCTGAAAGGTTAGCCAAGAAGTACTTTGGTGCTTACAATGTTGTACCGTGCCTAAGTGACGTGAACTATGAGTTCATCCCTGACAGTTCCTCGCGAACTCACCAGCAAAAATCTGAAATCGTACACGTTGTGCGGGTGAAGCCATATTGCAGTGAGCCAGTTGCATAATACGTCAACTGCATACACCGCGTATTTTGTCGCAAAGCATCGGGACGATGCTGTTCCTTGTGGGACGCAAATGCCGCATTCAACCTGCAGAGAAGAGCTCGCGCAGCAAGAAGGGAAGACGAAGTTCTTGCCCCATCCTCTTTACGAGCGCCTTGCGAGTAACTAAATCGAGCTCTCCTATATCCGACTTCTGCTGTGTCTGCGTCGTGTCAATATATAAATATCCTGGAAGAAATCTACAGGGGATCAACTGCTATCATAGTGCTTCATAAAAAAAAAGCAACAGAGTACCAATCAAGAAGGGTGTAGGGTAGGGATATACAATCTCCAGATTGCTATTTACCACGTGCTTACAGGAGGTTTTTAGAGGCCTAGATTGGGAACAGATAGGTATAAGTGTTAATGAAGAGTAGCTTAGTAACCTGGCTTCGCCGATGACATTGCAATTCTGAATAACTTAGGGAACGAATCGCAACTCATGATTACGGATTTAGAGAAGGAGAGCAAAAGGTGGGGTCATAAAATCAATCTGCAGAAAACGAAAGTAATTTGCAACAACCTCGGTAGAGAGCAGCGCTTCGAGATAGGTAATAGTGCACTTCAAGTTGTTGAAGACAATGTCTACTTAGGCCAGGTGCACTCAAGAGACAGTAGGATTGGGCGTGTTGGTATAACATGATAAAGAGTGTTTACCAGCACAAACGACAGGGCAGGAGGACACAGGAGAAGAGACGAGACAGAGCGCTGAACTGCCAAAATTTAATTTCTTGCGAAGGTCTTCGCTTTTATACAGTTACCAAACGCAATAGTCATGCGCGAGACACAATGACAATGCGTAAGTACATCACACTGACAAGCAAAGGAACAACTTTTCCTTATCGGTGAGTGTGACAGAAGGGGTGCTAACACAAGTATCTTTCAATGAGGAAATCTTTTCTGCCTCTATGATGTCGCGTGTGGTGCGATTCCTGCATCTAACAGCAATAGTACACTCTGAAAATATTGGCCGGAAGCCACATGTGCCACAGTGAATGGACAGCCATCCTTGTTTATAGTGATCCACATTGTACATATGTTCCCTCAGGCTCTCATGTATACAACGACCTGTTCGACAGTCGTAATACCTTCCACACGATAACAGCAGCTAATACACCACATTATAGATGCAATCTCTGAATTTATTTGCATGTTTTGTCGTGCAACCGACGGTGGGTCTGGACGGAGGAACGGACGGCTTGCCCAGGCGACTCAATTTTGGAGGGGTCTGTGCACTTACAAGGTTTAACTGCTTCGCAACTTAAATCTTTTAAGTGTCCATAAGAATATCTAACATGCCAAGGAAGATTGCCCTGAAGCCTTCTTCAGCGTGAAAACGCATAAGGTCGACATGCCTTTCAGGCTAATTGTATCTGAAAACATTACCTGGCAAAAAATGTATAGCGCTCTATCTGCAGAAAACCTTGAAATACCTAGAAGTTAACGATTCATTTCTGGTAAAAAGTTCATGTAAAGTCCAGGAGTTTATTTCGTCGCGTTGGAATAAGACTCTATTCGCCTTCTCTGTAGACGTCAAGGACCTGTACTATTCTATTCCGCATGACTCATTGTTACAATGCATTGGAGAATAAATAGATGAGCATGGCGCCTAAAAATTCCAGACCCAGTCTGGCATCAGCGTCAGTAGACTTTTAGAGCTTTTAAGCTTTTACCTTCAGTCGATGTACATCCTATGGGATGTTAAACCTCATCTTCAAAAATTGGGTG
The DNA here is from genome assembly GCF_043290135.1 of Rhipicephalus microplus. NCBI lineage: Eukaryota > Metazoa > Arthropoda > Arachnida > Ixodida > Ixodidae > Rhipicephalus > Rhipicephalus microplus. Next base: position 17,458,560 of record NW_027464587.1, on the reverse strand, counting down.
TTTCTATTGGTTCTTGCATCGCTCCCATTGTCAGCGACCTGTTTTTAGGTAAATTAGACAGATCCATTTCGGAAGTTTTCTCTAACACTAATGTGACGCATGTTTTCAGATACGTAGATAATTTTTTAATCGTTATGGACACTGATGTTGCATCGTATAAGAAGACGCTCTTACAGTTTTAGACCTGATGCGAAATTGTTTTACACATTTCGAGTTTACTCATGAACTTTCTGAGAATTGTGAAATCAGGTTTCCGACTTTAAGCTACTTCTGAATAATGGACGCACTTGCTGGATGTATCAACCGCTTGGAAATAAGCCTGTTTTGCCATTTCATTCCGCGCAGTCTGAATTAGTTAAGCGAGGTATCGCAAAATCTTGCTTCGTGAATGCCTTGCGAAAATCCTGTGTGCACAAGATAACAGAAAGCTTTGTTGAGCAACCTTCAAGGCTGACGTCGGCTGTTACCCCGACCACGTGCAAGTTTCTGTTGCCGAAGGCCTGCTGCGTGAACTTAAGGCCAAAGGGACTGATAATGCAGTCCCACCTGTCACAGCTAGACAGGCCTTCGCCGCGTTTCCATATATACACAAGATAGCGCACAATTTTAAGAAAGTGGCACAGTGAGGTAATGTGAAGGTGGTCTTTACGGCCCCTCAAAAATTGAGTCGCCTGTGCAAGCTGTCCGTTACTTCGTCCAGACCCACCCTTGGTTCACGACAAAACATGCAAATAAATTCAGAGATTGCATCTGTAATGTGGTGTATGAGCTGCTGTTATCGTGTGGAAGGTATGACGTCGGTCAAACAGGTCGTTGTATAATTGAGAGGCCGAGGGAACATATGTGCAATGTAGATTACTATAAACAAGGATGGCTGTCCGTTGAATGCAGCACGTGTGGCTGCCGGGCAATATTTTCAGAGTGTACTATTGCTGCTATGGATGCAGGGATTGCACCACACGCGAGATCATAGAGGCAGAAAAAAGTTGCTCATCGAAAGCTACTTGTGTTAGCACACCTTCTGTCGCGCTCACCGATAAGGAAAATTGTTCCTTTGCTTGCCAGTGTGATGTACTTATGCATTGTCATTGTGTTTCGCGCATGACTAGTGCAACTGGTAACTGTATAAAAGCGAATACCTTCACAAGAAATAAATTGTTGGCAGTTCAGTGTTCTGTCTCGTCTCTTCTCCTGTCCCCTCCTGCCCTGTCGTTTGCGCTGGTAAGCACTCTTTATCTTAGGGCAGGTAATAACCACGAAGCCGAAACACGAGACTGAAGTAACTAGAAGAATAGGAATGGTGTGGAGCACATTTGGCAAGCGCTCTCAAATCATGAAATGATTTGATTGATGTGTGGGGTTTAACGTCCCAAAACCACCTTATGATTATGAAAGACGCCGTAGTGGAGGGCTCCGGAAATTTCGACCACCTGGGGTTCTTTAACGTGCGCCCAAATCTGAGCACACGGGCCTACAACATTTCCGCCTCCATGGGAAATGCAGCCGCCGCAGCCGGGATTCGATCCCGCGACCTGCGGGTTAGCAGCCGAGTACCTTAGCCACTACACCACCGCGGTGGGGCTCAAATCGTGACAGGTAGCTTGCCACTATTCCTCAAGAGGGAAGTATATAACAGCTGCATCTTGCCGGTACTTAGCTACGGAGCAGAAACCTGGAGACCTACAGAAGGTTTATGTCAAATTGAGGACGACGCAGCAAGAAATGGCAAGAAAAATGGTAGGCGTGACCTTAAGGGCTAAGAAGAGAGCAGAGTGTATGAGGAAACAAAGCGGGATTAAGGATATCATAGTTGATATGAAGACGAGAAAATGGACATTAGCCGGGCATGTAGCGCGTAGGCAGGATAACCGCTGGTCTATAAGGGTAACTGACTGGATTCCCAGAGAAGGCAAGCTGGTTAGCGGGAGACATTAAGTTAGGTGGGCAGATGAGATTAAGAAGTTTGCGGGTATAAATAGCCAGCAGCAAGTACAGGACCGAGTGGACTGGCGGAACATGGGAGAGGTCTTTGCCCTGCAGTGTACGTAGTCAGGCTGATGATGATGACCCCGGGAATGAGCCGCGTGTCCACACAAGACGAAACCCTGGAAAAATTACACTGTGCACCTAGGCCGCTGAATAAGAAACAACTCAGGTCATTCTTGGGACTTAGCGGCTACTATAAAGAGTTTATGCCACTTCGCGCCGAAGCAGTCAGTCCCCTGACAAATATTACAAAAAGGAATGCTCCTAGCATGCTATCATGATTGGAATGGCATCAAAGCGAATTGGATAGATCAAAAAATATATGGCAGAACCACCAGTTCTATTGGTACCAGACCTTCGCAAACAGTTTGTCTTACGAATCGGTGCACCAGACCGGTGTATAAACATTACAACGCGAAGGTCATGCACGGGAGTGTAGCACTCCAAGAGTATGATGTTCGTGTGCAATACATCAAGGGTAGAGACAATGTAAGGGCTGATGTTGTGAGCCGGACCATGCACTAAAAAACAGACAATAGACGCAGGCGAGAATATTTTTAAATAGTGTGGTGCTTTAGTGTGTGCATGATCTTTTTCTGTTGTATTTCTTCTTCTACCCCTTTTGTCAGGGTAGGATGACTTAGTATTACTCAATGAAATATGATGTGTGGGATGAAAAGTGTAATGTTTTTGCACAAGACTCGACGACATGTATTGCGCGTAGTGACAGGGTGTGTTGTGGTGAAGTGCGGTGCTCGTGTGTTGAAGCGTTGGCTGCGTGCAACGAAGTGAGGTGTTACGTGAAGTGTGGTGCCGGTGGGAAGGAAGTTTTGGGGGAGCAAAAACTCGACAAGATGGGGGCTATTGTGTCAGGGATGGCAAGCGAAGAAAAAAAAAGAACCAAGAAGTGCACGTGGGGGACGCCGTATTGAACGGGCGTGCGCAGTGGAAAGCGTGGCGGGCCAAGACGACGGGAAAGATGGCGTATGTTCTAGGTGGTCTGGGTCTTGTCCCAGTGTTTGAGAACTTGGAGGTCCGCCCGAGTTTCCACATCGGCAAGCTGACGTCTTCATGCTTCAAGCATCCTGCTGGCCAGCTGTGCAATCAGCTGCAGGGACTGGTCAGCGCGTGCAACGCCGACCTTCAACGAGCCCGGGCTTGCAGCTGCCCGTTTGCCCTAACACGGCGTATGAATCAGGGTCTCCTGAGGCGTGCCAGGAGAGCCTGTCTGCCGTGAGTGTAACAAGTGAACGCCAGGCGAGCACCTTGCATCATGCGCGGAACGGCGGTTTGTACCAGCACGAAGGACAAGAGGGACGGACGCGGTGAGCGACGATATAGTGCGGCTGCGCAACAGATAGTGGTTACTCTCAAGTTGCGCAGGCATATAGATATGTACTGACTTAGAACTGGGGACACACGTTTGAAGTTGCCGCGAAGGGCCGTAGTATTTAGTATGTGGGGTTTTGCTTATCTGGATGCTTCTTCGTCTTGCTATATCCGTATCGTTCAAGGAAATGAAGCATGTTTTTGTGCCATGGACCCCATGTCCCCCTTCTTGCGTTCTTTCCATTTGCTTCAACAAACCGAGGCGGGTGACATCATATCGTGACAGCCATGTAGTGGGTGCATAGCCAGTTTGATATATTTCACGCGCACAATTGTCTATGCTTTAAAGCATTCTACCCATTACATAGAATGCAGCCCCGCTTCATTGACCCAAACCTCTTTATCTCAATACGCACTAGGGACAGGATCTCTCTATCACCTTGAGCTTTTAAAGGCGTAGATAATGAGTCTCCTAATTTTTGAAAAAAAAATTATCTTAACTGGTCGTCATACTGTTACTCTTTAATAAGGACCTTTATTCTGTATAATAATGTCAGTGTACAACACTTGCTCTGAACCACCAAAGCCTTCAACAAATCCTTCATACCCGCTGCCATTGAGCTACGAAGTGTGCTACCCGAACATAGAGTTAATGAACACTACTCGAGTAGTTTTAGGCACATAGTTTCGTGTTTTGTGTAATAGTGGTAAAATCCTAGTCTCGCAAAAATTTGGTGTCGGCGGCGGCGTCGTTGGCTGTGAGCAAGAAATCATCATCTTGTGCGTGACCGAGAAATTGAAGAATGTGGAAATAAAGAAAAATAATTAATAAATTTCTGGGTCGAAACGGGAAGTTTGCATGGCAAGCGGGCGTTATGTCATACAACTACGAGTCTGTTTGAAAGTGCAGTGAAAAGTATATTGTAGAGCCCTTAAACATCGCCTCCAAATGCGATGCACTCCTGCCCCTGGCGTGCACTGAGTTCGAAGTGGCTTGTGCCAGTGAAGCGTACGGCTGCATTCCGTGTAATGGGTAGCAAGTACCACGGGCTAGTATGTGCGTGAAATATTTTCGAATTGGATATGCACCCACTACGTGCTCTTAAGGGTGCAGTAGAGTGTGTACCTTTTGTAGCGGGTGGCCTGCTTAAAACCACGAAGTTGTGATAATAACGCCCAGTCGCAATGTAAGCAATATGAATGCGATATTGCGTGTTGCATTGTGAAGCACGTAGACGGTATGCGTGTCTGTCAAGAATAAAAGCTACTTTCTCTTTATTTCGAATAAGAGCAAAGTACTTTCACTGTGTTTCGAAGCAGATCAGTGCCTCTGAAGTAGGACACCTGCTTGACACGTAAACGACCCTGGTTCGAATGTACTTTAGATCTGTCTCCTTTTTTTTCGATCACAATTTAGATGATGATTTCTCACTCACAACCAACGACGCCGACACCGACGACGCAATTTCTGAGAAAGGAGCTCTTAAACGCTATCGCGGTAATAACTTCCCCTGCTTAGTAATGCAATGAAAATAACTTGTACGCTTTACAAACACACGTGTCCTGTGTACAACAAGCCTCACAGCGTAACTAGTAATATCGCAGTAACATATCGTGGTACAAGCGTACATTGTGATCGGGCGAAAAAAACATGTGATTATCATGACTTCTTTGTTTAAAGCGGGCCACGCACTACAAAATGCACACACGTTACGTTGGCTTGGCCACATAGTTGGTGCATAGCAACTTCGAAAACATGTCACATGGTTAAAATCATGCTACACATAACAGAAAATGCAGCCGTATGGGAAAGCTTCACTGATACAAGCCACTTTGAACTCAGTACGCAAAGGGTATCGCTATCGTTTTCAACTTTTAAATGCGTAGCGCAAAGGTCGCTCAATTTTTGAAGATATCTTAACTGGCCACTGTAGTCTTATTTCGTGTAGTATGTTTTTGCGACTGCAGTCCAAGCACTTTTTCCCGTTTCACTGTCGTCATAATCCGCTTTGGAAACTCTAGCATGTTTACTGGATTTCTGAGACCTTTATTTTTGTATCCTTGTTTATCTTTGTTTAATAAGTACCTCTATTTTAATGACACGCTGTCATTGAAGCTTTTGTCCCACCGTCTTGATGTAATACCCTGAAAAGGCCAGTAAAATTTCGTCCGAACTCGCTACAGGGTTCGGACCAGGTTCTTGGTGGCGAAGCAAAGCCGGGTTCGTTGCTTCGCAAGGATGATCGCCGCCGTCTTCGTGATTTTTTCCCAGAGGAAGATGCCTTCACCGCTGGACGTTTTACTAATACAACTTTATGTGCACCACTATTTCCGATGCAAAAATGACAGCAAAAGTATGACCCGCAGTGGGGCGGTCGTGCCGGTGTCTAGCCTTCAAGCTCTCCTAGTAACAAACAACGCCTCGTCTTTTCCCGGGCGATGCTTTTATCCCCCCATCCTCGGTGCCCGTGGAACAGTGTGCTAGAAGGGGGCAGTGGGCTTGGTCTCCGGCGGAGGGTATGCAAAGGGGTGGCTCCAGAAATGTCACACGTTTGTGGTTCTCTGATCGGACGAGTGGCGGCGCTGGCATCGCACTTAATGGAACAAGCTTGGGAGGGACGTTGCAGCTGAGCCGGTTGTGAGTCGGTCAAGTCCTGCAAAGCAACGGAGTTTGAGCTACGTTGTTTGGCTGTGGGCATTGTTGCGCCGAGTTTTTGCCGTCAGCTTTGAGCGTTACGCACCACGCAAGATGACAGTATGCTTTACAGTGCACACTATAACCATGCCACGACAACGGCAAAGCCACTGTTAGGCGCTTGGGTGTCTAACAGGCAACGTGTTCGTGAAGAGTAAGCAGGACCTGTCACTGTTTAGTGTCCTGAAGGATGAAAACAGGCGAAAGAATGCGAAAAGAACCAGCACAGAGCAGACAAGCTTCTGGAAGACACTAACGCAGTTTGCGAACTCCACTTGCAACCGCGTCTTTAGCTTAAGGACCATGTGCATATTATCGTTGAAAAAAAAGTGCGCATACCTCACCCATTATCCACGCCGAGGCCGTTTTCAACTTGTTCGGCTCACCAATTTTTGTGACCGAGGAGGCATCCTCCATCCCTCAAGTCAGCTGTAAAGCTTCATGAAAAAGATCGAGGGTATTTTCGCAGAATGTTTTTGCCAGAGTAAGCTGCACTCTGATAGCATTATGGACATACTGGCAATTGTTCAGCGCAGACTCTCGATTGAAGTTGGTTGCAGTGTGCACGCAGCTACCCTCCGAGCGAAAGTAATTACTTTTTACGTTGTCACACGTCTTCATTTAATGTGACCGGACTGAAAACTGACAATGCAGGAAAACGGCAGAGGGCCAAGCAGCTATAGATGAGCCGTCACACATGAAGGGAATAAGGTGTGTAAATCAGTGGCTAGATGGTGTACTTCAGTTCTCGCAAATAAGAGCTTCGTGTCAGGAGGAGAAGCTTAGTGTGTATCTTTATTTAGTTTTTCACTATTTCGCTCTACATATATCTAACATACGTGTATCTGCATAATTAAACATTTATTAACCCACAGAAAACTGTTGTGCCATCGTCTACAACTGAAGCTGAACAAAAATTAGTTAAGCACTACAATGTCACTTTATAATAAAGGCGCAAACCCAGCCAGCGCGCCTGCATGTTCAAGCTTTTCTAGGAAGTGAACGTGCACTGTTTTCGAGTTATGTCGTGAAAGGGCGGGCATAATCTTGTTATGAGTTATTTTTAGGTTCGGTCTACGCAGCATGAACCGTAGGTTTGATCACTGTTTCAAATCATATAATTTGTGGGATACATCATCCTTTTCGACGAGGTGTTATACTCGAGGAAACACGATGTGGCCTGAACAAATATAGTGCGTATCAGGAATACTGAACTAACTCAAGCGCACACTCTCTGAAACCCCCCACACACAAATATAGCGTTAACTGCGTCGCACTAAAAAGAAGAATGCACAGACTGCGCCGGCTGCCATCGGACTAATTTTTGAGAAGCTGTAGCACAAAATAAAAGGGAAACACTGTGAAGCGAGAGCACCAGAAGCTCATAATATAATCAGAGCGCAGTCAAAACATGCAAGTTTATTAAAAATATCAAATAAACGCACGTTCCAACTTTTACGAGCGGCCATCGGAAAGCAGCTTCTGCAGGTGAAGCTTCCATTGAAGATGCCTGTGGCACAATCTCTCCTATGTGACGCCAAATGCGTCAGAGTAGCGGCGGAGAAGCCCACTGCCCTCTTCTAGTGCACTGTACCCGTGGCTTTCGTCGATACAGGACAGGCAGTTTCGTGGAAGGTGCAGGGGAGGCAGGCTCCATTTTTCGGGAATGCATCATGCAAGTGAGGAAGGCGGTGCCATGCTGGGCCGGCTCCATTTCTTGGGGAAGACGTGTTATCAAGGAGGAAGGGGTGGGAGATGTCCCGTTGAGTGCGACCTTACAAGGCCTTTGGGTAAGTAAATGATGATAATTGCTTATATATGTTCGTCGTATAGTCAAATCCCGCGGTACCAGTTTTGGTGTATATCAAGCTAGTGAACTGGACCATAAGCGGGGCATGTGTAACGAGCTGCATATTGCAAGAATAAGCTCTAAACAAAGCGCTCGTATTTATGTGAAAATAATCGCTATGACTTAACCGTCATTGGGACATTAACGAGGCCGTTTATGCATGAAGAAAAATATTGATTTACAAAGGATGATGGAACTATAATTGTAGTAAACGAAATAGAACATGTGCTATGAAAACTAAAGTAATGTCATAAACCGAAAGGAACGAAGAATGAGTTCACTGGGAGCAACGCGGCGCGGTCATGACTCGGGAAAGGGTTGCACGGCTCAACGACGCTGAATGAGGACACTCGATGTTTAGGCAGCACTGTAGTTTACTGCCAGGCACGGTCAGCAAAGCTATTCACCACCGGAGTCGTGGACCTTGAACGCGTATGGCTCCTGCCACGCTGCTACCGAATGCTGGCTAAGGCTCACTGCCGTATACGCTGGGCTCACCTGGCGGGAACGTCCTGACAAACATTTTAACCACGCCAGGCCCGAGGTGGTCGGCTGCTGGTTTGGCCCCAGGTGTGTGGACAGCTCGTTTGGCTGCCCGTGGGAGCCTGCTGCTACCTCGAGTCTGGAACCCGAAAGGTCTCTGCTTCCGCGTCCTTGTTCTTCTTGTCTTGTCTTGTCGCTTAGATCTTGGCTGGTACCCACAAGGGGATTGGCCACACTGAACCTTATAATAGAAATTTTAACACAACGCTTCGTTCTTCGATCGCCAGCCACATTTGCCTAACTTCATCCACTTACTTGTCTTGTCTTGTCGCCTAGAAGATCTTGGCTCATACCAACAAGGGGGATTGGCCACACTGTACCCTATTATAGATATTTTGTGTACAATGCTTGCTAAAAAGAGGAATTAGATAAGAACAATAATAATGCTCCTTTGAAAAAAAACGTGAAAAAGTGCAGAAGACTTCGATAAACTAGAATATATAAAACAAATTAGCAAGAATGAAGAAGGGGGTCAAAGAATTGAATATATCTGGCAGTTCCATTAGCAGCGTATCCTTCCTGACAGAATAGCACTGTGGCCCGCATCCAACTGACTGGCTCCAAACGATAATAGGGCGTATGTATTACCTGGCAATCCGAGCATACCAATCGGTCTCTCAAGAATTATTCGGTGCGGTGAGGCGAAGCGGTGGCATGTGAGAAGGAAGTGATCTATTGTTTGCACTGCACATAGGTTAGTTAATGAAAATCCTGATTTGTGGAGATAAAAATTTAACCAAGGCACTCTACAGCGAAAGCTTGTGAGGTTAACATCACATTGACGGGAAAGGCATTTTGCGGTGTTCCTTCTCCTTCGGTATCCTCCGATTGTGTCTAGCACCACCGCGTCCCCAATTCCGCATGCTGTCTTCCTAGATCATCTCAGAAGCACGCAGTTCAACTGCGTTTCCAGCACTTCACTGTTCACTTTGCCCTTCACACATGGCCACATAACACAGCTTGCAAGTCATGTTGCACATGGCATGTCATGATTTCCATGTTACCAATTGTCATTTATGTTCGTCGTACAGTTATGTCATGCAATATTTGTTGTATGTCAGCATGGCGAAACGGCCGTCAGTGCACCATGAGCGTGGTATGTAAATCATGTTCACGGCATGCATGTCACCATTTCATATTACCGCCTGTAGTTATTGTTGGCCATGCAAAAATTTCTCATTATATCAATTTCGGATAAATCATGTTAAGGAAACTAATGCAGGAGCAGCATGCCCTTGGCGTGTAAACCACACCGTTTATAACAAGTTAGTCATAATTTATAACCAGTCACGCATATTTTTTACGCAGTAATGTTGTAAGAACAGCAAGCTAAGTGAGTTATTAACTAAACATAATTTTTTGTGGGCACTGCTACTCGGACAGAGTAAAAAGAGGAACGGACACATAGCTCCGTTCCTTTTCGGCCAGGTTAGGCCACAGCAACGTTAAGTCATGTTATGCCATACAAGGTTTGGTATAAATCTCATAAACAATATGCTAACGAGGGAACAAAGTCGTGGGTAAATAGAGAGATAGACAGAAAGAAACAAAGATAGATAGACAGATAGATAGATAGATAGATAGATAGACAGATAGATAGATAGATAGATAGATCGATCGATCGATCGATCGATCGATCGATCGATAGATAGATAGATAGATAGATAGATAGCTAGATAGATAGATAGATAGATAGATAGAAACGCTTGTGGCCAGCGAAGTGGCCATGGCTGCTTCGCAGGCCCAAAGCGTTCGCTTGGGCAACTGGCTGGGAGAAGGCCACTTTACGGTCACGGGACCATACAAAGCAGCGCGTGGACGCCGCCGCAGGAAGTCATCTGCAACCCTATGGACAAGTCGGATGACATCGCAACATGATTTAGACAGTATCGCTACACGGTGTACCTAAAACCACCACTATCTTGGGCACCACATATACAAACAGTCTGCTCTGAGGCATCATGTACACTTGATTACTTACGTCGCAATCTGAAATCCGAATAGGTTGACGTCAATAGATTGATACGGTGGGTTTGACGTCGCAAAATTACCACATGATTAAGAGAGACGCCGTAGTTGCGGGCTCTGGATCCTTCGACAAACTGGGGGCTTTTAGCATGCGCCCGAATCTGAGCACATGGGCTCCCGCTGACATCAAGATGCTGGCATACCTACCTAACCTATCTGCGACCAAAGGTCGAGTACGCATCATCTAGAATAACGGAATGGTGGGCTAGTTGGTTAGGGTTTCTAATAAATTGAATGGGGCAGTGTTAGGGCGAACACCCGAACGAGAAAAGACACGACAAGCGCTGTACTAAAAACAAAAATTTATTGGTAAACGCCACCTATTACACAGCGTCATCCAACTAATTGTCATCAAAGGTGCGAGTTGCGAGTGCAGCGCTTGTCGTGTCTCTTCTCATTCGTGTATTCGTCCTAACGCTTCTCCATTAAATTCATTACGCGTCATCTATTTGGCACTGATCGCAATAATATCTTACAGATGAAATTGAAGCAGCGCGAAACCACGCGGCGCGTTGTATTTCATTCCAAACTATACATTAGTATAACTGCTTTGAAACGCACCCTACCACTTCCGGCGCTTGAATCACGTCGCATAAACGCTCGTATTTGCCTACTCCATTGCTTCTTTTATCACTCACATATAAGAACGGCGCTTCTCACCCCACCTGTACGAACATCATGGAGATAAGCTGATACATGTCCACACAACGTCAGTGCTTTTTGCTTAGATCAAGTAAGTACTCATCAAAAACTGGCTGACATTTGGTCTAAAAAGAAGCGCCTACCATAGCGTGTTGTATAGTTCATGTGTATCCGATGCTCAATTTATTTGTTCTCTTTCTTTTGTTCGCTTTGTCACCAATAACATTTATCGTACAATTTTGAAACCTGAGAATGGCCACCTTTTGTAATGCCTTTTGACTTTAATGTGTAATAAATCAAATGTGTTGACCAGCAGAGACATCTAGGATAATATCGTAGAAGGAATAACAGCACAGAAAGTCTGACATCCCACTAGTAACTAGAACGGAACTAAAGAGAGCCATAGAAGAAATGCAAGGACGCAAAGCCGGTGTTGAGCATAAACAAAACCACAGTTGTTGAAGGATGGTACAGAGACTCTGTCAGAAAAACTGGCCGCCCTCTTTACTAACTGTCTCTTGACGAGGAGGGTAGCGGTGTATTGAAATAGTGCCTACATAATCTTAATTCATAGGAAAAGGGACGTCAAGGACATGGAAAGTTACAAGCCAATCAGCTTACGGTGCGTTGTGTACAGGCTGTTCAAAAAATAATAGCTAATAAAATTAAGATGGCATTGCAGTTAAAATCAACCGAATGACCAAGCAGGATATCATACAGGTACTAATGAACGAGTCAAACTATAGTCGAGGACAACTTTTTATGGCAATGAAAAGAAAGCTACGGGCACTGACCTACTGCTCCTGTACTCCCTCCGCGAAGTAGTCCGGTTCGGCTCATAATTCAAAGGACGGCCGTGTTCAGGTAATTCCCCGAGACCCACAATTTGATACGTCTGCTTGCACAGCTATTTGGGAGTAAAACTGGCACAAGCTTCTTCGGCGAGTCGTCAGAAAAGCTGGAGTGCGACGCGTGCTTATATAAACACGAACAGGTCATTTTCACTGCAAGGTTACACGAAACGTGCTACGATTCCACGGACCGCGAGGCCACTACACGTCACCAGGCGCAGAAGACTACACACTTGGGCTGTGTGGAGTGCACCATGCTGGGAGCCTCTAAAACGCAGTGTTTCGACTGGTCGCTCATTGGGCAAGTTGACACCAAAACGATGTGAATCGTTAACAATCCTTTTCTTCTTGTCGTGCAGTTACTCGTTTCTTTGCGTCCAGAGGGCTGCCCCAACGATGCCATGCTCAATGCTACTACACACGTGAGCGCCACGCTATTTGCTTGTGAGCACTGCAATGAAGAGACCAGACATCTGATCTCGCCATTATTTGCCGGACTGCCTCGTCACTCTATGTCGTCACGCGCAGAGGATACGCGCGTAGACTGTGTGGAGTGCACATTGCTGGGAGCCTATAAAGACACACAACTTTGACCGGGCGCTCATTGGGAAAGATGACACCAAAATTGTGTGGATCGTTAACAATCCTTTCCTTTTTGCCGTGATGTTACTCGTTATAATGCGTACAGTGGGCTGCCCTAACGATGTCATGCTCAACGCTACTACACACGTGACTGCCACGCTATTTTCTTGTGACAACTGCAACGAAGAAACCAGACATCTGATCTCGCTACGATTTGCCGGACTATCTGGTCCTTCTACGTCGTCACGCGCAGAGGACTACGCGCGTGAACTGTGTTTAGAGCACTTTGCTGAGAGCCTATAAACGCAAAAAACTTCGACCGGGCGCTCATTGGGCAAGGTGACACCGAAATTATGTGAATCGTTTACAATCCTTTTCTTCTTGCCATGACGTTACTCGTTATATCGTGTCCAGTAGGCTGCGCCAACCATGTCATGCTCAACGCTATTACACACGTCCACGCTATTTGCTTGTGACCACTTGAATCAAGAGGCCAGACATGTGATCTCGCCTCGATTTGCCGGGCTGCCTGGTCACTCTACGTCGTCACGCGCAGAGGACTACAAGCGTGGACTGTGTGGAGTGCACCTTGCTGGAATCCGGCAAAGTGACACCGAAATGATGTGAATCGTTTACAATCCTTTTATTCTTGCCTTGATGTTACTCTCTATATTGCGTCCAGTAGGCTGCCCCAAGCATGTCATGCTCCAGGCTACTACGCACGTGAGTGCCACGCTATTGTCTTGTGACCACTGCAATCAAGAGACAAGACATCTGATCTCGCGACGATTCGCCGGACGGCCTGGTCACTCTACGTCGTCACGCGCAGAGGACTACAAGCGTGGACAATGTGGAGTGCACCTTGCTGGAATCCTATAAAGGCACACAACTTCCACCGGGCGCTCATTGGGCAAGGTGTCACCGAAACGATGTGGATCGTTCAAAATCTTTTTCTTCGTGCCGTGATGTTACTCGTTATATTGCGTCCGATTGGCTGCCCCAGCCATGTCATGCTCAACGCTTTCACACATGCGAGTGCCACGCTATTTGTTTGTGACCACTGCAATCAATAGACGAGACATCTGATCTCGCCATGATTTGCTGGACTGCCTGGTCACTCTACGTTGTCACGCGCAGAGGACTACGAGCATGGACTGTGTGGAGTGCACCCTGCTGGGAGCCTATAAACGCAAAAAACTTCAACCGGGCGCTCATTGGGCAAAGTGACACCGAAATGATGTGGATCGTTCACAAACCTTTCTTCTTGCCATGACGTTACTCGTTATATTGCACCCAGTAGGCTGCCCCAACCAGGTCATACTCAACGCTACTACTCACGTCCACGCTATTTGCTTGTGACCACTGCAATCAAGAGACAAGACATCTGATCTCACCACGATTTGTCGGACTGCCTGGTCACTCTACGTCGTCACGCGCAGAGGACTATGAGCGTGGACTGTGTGGAGTGCACCTTGTTGGGAACCTATAACGAGACACAACTTCGACCGGGCGCTCATTGGGCAAAGTGACACCGAAATGATGTGGGTCGTTCACAAACCTTTCTTCTTGCCATGACGTTACTCGTTATATTGCACCCAGTAGGCTGCCCCAACCAGGTCATACTCAAGGCTACTACTCACGTCCACGCTATTTGCTTGTGACCACTGCAATCAAGAGACCAGACATCTGATCTCCCTAAGATTTGCCGGACTACTTGGTCATTTTACGTCGTCACGCGTAGAGGACTACGTACGTGGACTGTGTGGAGTGCACCTTGCTGGGAGCCTATAAAGACACACAACTTCGATGGGGCGCTCATTCGGCAAGGTAACACCGAATAATGTGGATCGTTCACAAACTTTTTCTTCTTGCTTTGATGTTACTCGTTATATTGCGTCCAGTAGGCTGCCCCAACCATGTCGTGCTCAAAGCTACTAGACACGTCCACGCTATTTGTTTGTGACCACTGCAATCAAGAGACCAGACATCTGATCTTGCCATGATTTGCCGGACTGCCTGGACACTCTGCGTCGTCACACGCAGAGGACTACATGCGTGGACTGTGTGGAGTGCACCTTGCTTGGAGCCTATGAAGACACACAACTTCGACCGGGCGCTCAATGGGCAAGGTGACACCGAAATGATAAGAATCGTTTACAATCCTTTTATTCTTGCCATGACGTTACTCGTTATATTGCGTCCAGTAGGCTGCCCCAACTATGTCATGCTCCAGGCTACTACACACGTTAGTGCCACGCTATTTGCTTGTGACCGCTGCAATCAAGAGACAAGACATCTGATCTCGCCACAATTTGCCGGACTGCCTGGTCACTCTACGTCGTCACGCGCAGAGGACAACGTTTTGTGCACTGTGTGGAGTCCACCTTGCTGGGAGCCTATAAAGACAAACAACTTCGACCGGGCGCTCATTCGGCAAGGTGACATCGAAACGATGTGGATCGTTCACAATCTTTTTCTTTGTACCGTGATGTTACTCGTTATATTGCGTCCAATGGGCTGCCCCAACAATGTCATGCGCAACGCTTTCACACACGTGAGTGCCACGCTATTTGCTTGTGACCACTGCAATCAAGAGATAAGAAATCTGATCTCGCCACGATTTGCCGGACTGCCTGGTCACTCTACGTCGTCACGCTCAGAGGACTACGAGCGTGGACTGTGTGGAGTGCACCTTGCTGGGAGCCTATAAAGACACACAACTTCCACCTGGCGCTCATTGGGCAAGGTGACACCGAAACGATGTGGATCGTTCGCAATCTTTTTTTTCGTACCATGATGTTACTCATTATATTGCGCCAAATGGGCTTCCCAAACCATGTCATGCTCAAAGCTACTACTCATGTCCGCGCTATTTGCGTGTGAACAATGCAATCAAGAAACCAGACATCTAATCTCGCCATAATTTGCCGGACTGCCTGGTCACTCTACGTCGTCCCACGCAGAGGACTACGTTCGTGCACTGTGTGGAGTGCACCTTGCTGGGAGCCTATAAAGACACACAACATCGACCGGGCGCTCATTTGGCAAAGTGACACCGAAATGATGTGAATCGCTCACAAACGTTTTCTTCTTGCCTTGATGTTACTTGTTATATTGCGTAAAGTAGGCTGCCCCAACCATGTCATGCTCAACGCTACTACTCACGTTCACGCTATTTGCATGTGACCAATGCAATCGAGAAACCAGATATGTAATCTCACCATGATTTGCCGGACTGCCTGGTCACTCTACGTCGTCACGCGCAGAGGACTACGTTCGTGCACTCTGTGGAGTGCACCTTGCTGGGAGCCTGTAAAGACACACTTCTTCGACCGGGCGCTCATTCGGCAAGGTGACACCGAAATGATGTGGATCGCTCACAAACGTTTTCTTCTTGCCATGATGTTACTCGTTATATTGCGTAAAGAAGGCTGCCCCAACCATGTCATGCTCAACGCTACTACTCACGTCCATGCTATTTGCTTGTGACCACTGCAATCAAGAGACCAGACATCTGATCTTGCCATGATTTGCCGGACTGCCTGGACACTCTGCGTCGTCACACGCAGAGGACTACATGCGTGGACTGTGTGGAGTGCACCTTGCTTGGAGCCTATGAAGACACACAACTTCGACCGGGCGCTCAATGGGCAAGGTGACACCGAAATGATAAGAATCGTTTACAATCCTTTTATTCTTGCCATGACGTTACTCGTTATATTGCGTCCAGTAGGCTGCCCCAACTATGTCATGCTCCAGGCTACTACACACGTTAGTGCCACGCTATTTGCTTGTGACCGCTGCAATCAAGAGACAAGACATCTGATCTCGCCACAATTTGCCGGACTGCCTGGTCACTCTACGTGGTCACGCGCAGAGGACGACGAGCATGGACTGTGTGGAGTGCACCTTGCTGGGAGCCTATGAAGACACACAACTTCCACCGGGTGCTCATTGGGCAAGGTGACACCGAAACGATGTGGATCGTTCACAATCTTTTTCTTCGTACTATCATGTTACTCGTTAAATCGCGTCCAATGGGCTGCTCCAGCCATGTTATGCTCAACGCTATCACGCACGTGAGTGCCACGCTATTTGCTTGTGACCACTGCAATGAAGAGACCAGACATCTGATCTCGCCATAATTTGCCGGACTGCCTGGTCACTCTACGTCGTCACGCGCAGAGGACTACGTTTTGTGCACTGTGTGGAGTGCAGCTTGCTGGGAGTCTATAAAGACAAACAACTTCGACCGGGTGCTCATTCGGCAAGGTGACACCGAAACGATGTGGATCGTTCACAATCTTTTTCTTCGTACCGTGATGTTACTCGTTATATTGCGTCCAATGGGCTGCCCCAACAATGTCATGCGCAACGCTTTCACACACGTGAGTGCCACGCTATTTGCTTGTGACCACTGCAATAAAGAGATAAGAAATCTGATCTCGCCACGATTTGCCGGACTGTCTGGACACTCTGCGTCGTCACACGCAGAGGACTACATGCGTGGACTGTGTGGAGTGCACCTTGCTGGGAGCCTATGAAGACACACTACTTCGACCGGGCGCTCAATGGGCAAGGTGACACCGAAATGATAAGAATCGTTTACAATCCTTTTATTCTTGCCATGACGTTACTCATTATATTGCGTCCAATGGGCTTCCCAAACCATGTCATGCTCAACGCTACTACTCACGTCCGCGCTATTTGCATGTGACCAATGCAATCAAGAGACCAGACATCTGATCTCGCCATAATTTGCCGGACTGCCTGGTCACTCTACGTCGTCACGCGCAGAGGACAACGTTTTGTGCACTGTGTGGAGTCCACCTTGCTGGGAGCCTATAAAGACAAACAACTTCGACCGGGCGCTCATTCGGCAAGGTGACATCGAAACGATGTGGATCGTTCACAATCTTTTTCTTTGTACCGTGATGTTACTCGTTATATTGCGTCCAATGGGTTGCCCCAACAATGTCATGCGCAACGCTTTCACACACGTGAGTGCCACGCTATTTGCTTGTGACCACTGCAATCAAGAGATAAGAAATCTGATCTCGCCACGATTTGCCGGACTGCCTGGTCACTCTACGTCGTCACGCTCAGAGGACTACGAGCGTGGACTGTGTGGAGTGCACCTTGCTGGGAGCCTATAAAGACACACAACTTCCACCTGGCGCTCATTGGGCAAGGTGACACCGAAACGATGTGGATCGTTCACAATCTTTTTTTTCGTACCATGATGTTACTCATTATATTGCGCCAAATGGGCTTCCCAAACCATGTCATGCTCAAAGCTACTACTCATGTCCGCGCTATTTGCGTGTGAACAATGCAATCAAGAAACCAGACATCTAATCTCGCCATAATTTGCCGGACTGCCTGGTCACTCTACGTCGTCCCACGCAGAGGACTACGTTCGTGCACTGTGTGGAGTGCACCTTGCTGGGAGCCTATAAAGACACACAACTTCGACCGGGCGCTCATTTGGCAAAGTGACACCGAAATGATGTGAATCGCTCACAAACGTTTTCTTCTTGCCTTGATGTTACTTGTTATATTGCGTAAAGTAGGCTGCCCCAACCATGTCATGCTCAACGCTACTACTCACGTTCACGCTATTTGCATGTGACCAATGCAATCGAGAAACCAGATATGTAATCTCACCATGATTTGCCGGACTGCCTGGTCACTCTACGTCGTCACGCGCAGAGGACTACGTTCGTGCACTCTGTGGAGTGCACCTTGCTGGGAGCCTGTAAAGACACACTTCTTCGACCGGGCGCTCATTCGGCAAGGTGACACCGAAATGATGTGGATCGCTCACAAACGTTTTCTTCTTGCCATGATGTTACTCGTTATATTGCGTAAAGAAGGCTGCCCCAACCATGTCATGCTCAACGCTACTACTCACGTCCATGCTATTTGCTTGTGACCACTGCAATCAAGAGACCAGACATCTGATCTCGCCTCGATTTGCCGGGCTGCCTGGTCACTCTACGTCATCACGCGCAGAGGACTACGTGCGTGGACTGTGTGGAGTGCACCTTGCTGGTAGCCTATAAAGACACACAACTTCAACTGGGCGCTCATTGGGCAAAGTGACACCGAAATGATGTGAATCGTTTACAATCCTTTTATTCTTGCCTTGATGTTACTCTCTATATTGCGTCCAGTAGGCTGCCCCAAACATGTCATGTTCCAGGCTACTACGCACGTGAGTGCCACGCTATTGTCTTGTGACCACTGCAATCAAGAGACAAGACATCTGATCTCGCCACGATTTGCCGGACTGCCTGGTCACTCTACGTCGTCACGCGCAGAGGACTACGAGCGTGGACTGTGTGGAGTACACCTTGCTGGAAGCCTATAAAGGCACACAACTTCCACCGGGCGCTCATTGGGCAAGGTGTCACCGAAACGATGTGGATCGTTCAAAATCTTTTTCTTTTTGCCATGATGTTACTCGTTATATTCCGTATAGTGGGCGGCCCCCACCATGTCATGCTCTACGCTACTACACACTTCCACGCTATTTGCTTGTGACCACTGCAAAGAAGAGACCAGACATCTGATCTCGCCATGATTTGCCGGACTGCCTGGTCACTCTACGTCGTCACGCGTAGAGGACTGCGAGCGTGGACTGTGTGGAGTGCACCTTGCAGGGAACCTAAAAAGACACACAACTTCCACCGGGTGCTCATTGGGCAAGGTGACACCGGAACAATGTGGATCGTTCACAATCTTTTTTCTCGTGTCGTGATGTTACTCATTATATTGCGTTCAATGGGTTGACCCAGCCAAGTGATGCTCAACGCTTTCACACACGTGGGTGCCACGCTCTGTGCTTGTGACCACTGCAATCAAGAGACAAGGCATCTGATCTCGCCACGATTTGCTGGACTGCCTGGTCACTCTACGTTGTCACGCGCAGAGGACTACGAGCGTGGACTGTGTGGAGTGCACCTTGCTGGGAGCCTATAAAGACACACATCTTCCACCGGGCGCTCATCGGACAAGGTGACCCCGAAATGGGGTGGATCTTTTACAATCCTTTTCTTCTTGCCGTGATGTTACTCGTTATATTCCGTATAGTGGGCGACCCCCACCATGTCATGCTCAACGCTACTACACACGTCCACGCTATTTGCTTGTGACCACTGCAATCAAGAGACCAGACATCTGATCTCGCCATGATTTGCCGGACTGCCTGGTCACTCTACGTCGTCACGCGCAGAGAACTACGAGCGTGGACTGCGTGGAGTGCACCTTGCTGGGAGCCTATAAAGACACACATCATCCACAGGGCGCTCATCGGACAAGGTGACCCCGAAAGGGGGTGGATCGTTTACAATCCTTTTCTTCTTGCCGTAATGTTACTCGTTATAGTGCGTCCAGTAGGCTGCCCCAACCATGTCATGCTCAACGCTAATACACACGTCCACGCTATTTGCTTGTGACCACTGCAATCAAGAGACCAGACATCTGATCACGCCATGATTTGCCGGACTGCCTGGTCTCTCTACGTCGTCACGCGCAGAGCACAATGTGCGTGGACTGTGTGGAATGCACCTTTCTGGGAGCCTATAAAGACACACAACTTCGACCGGGTGCTCATTGGGCAAGGTGACACCGAAATAATGTGCGATCGTTTACAATCCTTTTATTTTTGCCGTGATGTTACTCGTTATATTGCGTTCAGTGGGCTGCCCCAACTTTGTCATGCTCAGCGCTTTTACGCACGTGAGTACCACGCTATTTGCTTGTGACCACTGCAATCAAGAGACCAGATATCTGATCTCGCCACGATTTGCCGAACTGCCTGGTCCCTCTACGTCGTCACGCGCAGAGGACTACGTGCCTGGACTGTGTGGTGTGCACCTTGCTGGGAGCCTATAAAGACACAAAACTTTGAGCGGGTGCTCGTTGGGCAAGGTGGCACCGAAATGATGTGGATCGTTCACAAACCTTTGCTTCTTGCCGCGATGTTACTCGTTATATTGCGTATAGTGGGCTGCCCCAAGGATGTCATGCTCAACGCTACTACACATGTGACTGCCACGCTATTTCCTTGCGAGAACTGCAATGAAAAACCAGACATCTGATCTCGCCACGATTCCCTGGACCGCGTCGTCACTCCACCTCATCAGGCGCCGAAGACTGCGTGCTGGGTCTGTGTGGAGTGCACTTCCTAGGAGCGTATGAAAACGCAGCGCTTCGACCGGTTGCTCATTGGGCAAGGTGACAGCGAAACGATGTGAATCATTACCAATTTTTTCTTCTTGTCGTGCAGTGGGCTGCCGCAACGATGTCATGCTCAACGCTACTACACACGTGACCGCCACGCTATTTTCTTGCGAGAACTGCAATGAAAAAACGAGACGCCTGATCTCGCCATGATTTCCGGGAACACGTGGTGTTATATATTCACGTTTGTTCGCATCTCATGGCTGTCATCACTGTTATGAAGTAGGGTTCAATGGTATCTCACTGCCACCACCACTGTTAGGAATTCCAGTTTCTTGCAATGGTAGCGGTAGCCAAGAGCGGTGAGCAGTCGAACGGACTTCGCTGATGCCTTCGTCCGGAGGTGGAATAAGGAGGCCATCAGTTTTGAATACAGCAAGAACGAGCATTTACAATAGCAAGTTGTCGTTTGTACAGAGCCGGCCAGCACGACGATGTCGGCTGGGGCAGAATTCTCTAATCATGGGGCTGGCACGGCCCTAAATGACGTTTTGGTCTCTTCTACGAGACCGGTTCACTGGGTTTGGAGGAGAATGTGAAGCTTTCTCCGGAATGGCGCAGTGGCTCTGTGGAGGAGGTGACGTTTTGCCCGGAACTTCATGGTGCCGCCTTGTGCGTAGAAGGTAGCGCTGGGACGGGAGAGACCGTTCACCGGAACAGCGCTCGGTCTCTTGCGAAAAAAGCGATCCTCAACGAGGATCATGCTTGTGGCATAAGAGCACCTCTCCTTATGTCATGCAACGTGTCATGCAAATGCTGATCAAATTGCCAGACAAGCAGAAACGCAAATATTTCCTCGACATTAGGCTGGGCTAAAATGGCGTCACGAGCAGCGTATTTCAGGAGGAAGCAGCGTATTTCGCGAGCAGCGTATTTCGGCCTTGCCACGGCCGAAACGTAAACAACTATCAAACTTTCGTAAGTGTGCTCCTTTATTCTCAATTATATATATATATAGCTCCAAGAACCAAAAAAATGCAGACGTAATACATACACCAAACCTCGCACGCAGCTGTCTGTTCGAAGCGTCCATACTGCATACTGGAACACCTTGACGAAGTCTTTGAAGAGCATATTGATGGCACATTACCCACTATGCCCGATAAGCAAGACACCAGCTCACCATGCGTCAGCTGTCTACAGGACGCGTCAAACCTCGAAGGAAATATATGCCCGATTCCAGAAGGGGCGCCATTACAGCCATCTCCTGAGCAGCACCAGCAAAGCAAACAAAACGAAGTTCATAAACTCAGAAAACAACGAGAGAGACTGCAACGAGGGCATCGGCTAACGCCAAATTCAATGGAAGCGCGTTCACCAGTTGAAGAACATCAAAAAATAGGATCTCCAAACCAACAAGACGTCAGACACTTTCGGACAAAGAAAAGTCGCCAGAAACACTCCCAGCGCCTGCTATTTCGCCGACTGCAACACCACAGAAAGCGCCGAGAAAGACGCGGAAGCACTGCTTGCAAACCGCAAGCACTCAGGCACTCCATCACAGTCTGTAAAAAAGCACGCAAGCAAGAAGCATCGGGATTGCACCATTCACGGTGAAAAATACAACCCCGACGACATCCGAGCTGCCGATGCAACAAGGCGTTCCAACCTTGCTCAGCCCGAACAAGACTTCTTGCAGTACTGTCAGTATCCACGTGTATCCCGCTCTGTCCGGAACGCAACAGTCAGCCTCGCCCACCAGAGTTGTTATAGAATTCACCGGACTGCTCCCTCGGGCTTGAAGATTTAAAGAAACTGTGGAACTCCGTCGGGACGTGATACTGCGAATTTGGACATTGTCTGTTTATTGGCTTCTTAAATTTTTTGTAGGTTATAAACGGTGCCATCTTTCGCGGGGAGGGGGAATCGTGAAGTATGAAGCAATGGGCGGTAGAAGCAGAGAAGGAAGATGAGAGAGTAGAATAAACGTAGCGTATGAGCCAGGCCACGTGACCCATTCATCATAGCGTCACATATATATATATATATATATATATATATATATATATATATATATATATATATATATATATCTGACGTAGGAAGGCAGTGACTGATAGTAGAGGCAGAGGATGAAGGAGTGACAATGCAATAAACATGGCATATGAGCCAGGCCACGTCTCCCATTCATCATAGCATCACTCAAGCTGACAGGATGAAGACCTTCCAGCCCCTTCATCAGTCGATCATCATCGACGCCGTTCCCCACAATACGCTCTGACCATACATCCACTACCGAATTATCTAGCAGTACACAGCAAACAGCACCATACCAGAACCATCGGACGACCTTGACATCCCCAAGTACGCCGGATCAAAAGACGACGGACCCGTACAGGACTCGTTTTACCTATTCGAGCCTCACGCCGCCGCTGCATCCTGGTAGAACGGGACATGGTCATTTAATTTAGCGACTACGTCACTGGTGAGGCATTCAAACTTTGCCTCACCCACATCTTCGAGAACGACATGTCGTGGCAAAAGAGCAAAGAGATGATCGTCCGTTTTAACGACTATGATAAGGACTTCCTTATCAACAATCATCTGGAGAAATTACACTCTGCCGCCGAAGTTCACCCTCTTTACTTAGGCGACATAGCTTCCCATGAGGTTTCTCGTGTACACAAAAGTGGGCATTTTCAAAATCTTTGCTTCAACATATGACGCGAGATGTTGCTCACTCTACTGGTGCCCTGCATGCTTCGTGTGGCATACATGGTGCACCACCTGGTTTTCTATCACGCAGCTCTTCAAAGGCCTGTAACACTCACCATAAGTGTAATAAGGACATCATGTTCACGGTAGACCAGCTGAACCACGAGAAAAATACCAAACAACGCTATCACGACTCGAAGAGTAAAAATCAGTCTTCACGCACTGGAGCAGCTTATTCACAACCTCACATACTTGACCCACCTCCTGGTTTTTAATGAATTGGCTCTTTCATCGCTCACATGTGTGCCCACTATGGTCGGGATAGAGCTGCGGAACTCCGAAGATACTCAGCCAAGCTCAGGGCCTACCGTCCATATTCATGCATCAAAACAGCTGATCTCCAAATTTGCAGACACAAGGAAACGGTCCCAAGCAAAATCCAACCAAATCTAGCCTTTGTCGGTGTCACTGTCGAGTTCCTAGCCACCTGAGAGTCCAACCAACACAGGAGGCTTAAAATGATAAACACTCAAGCATTGCCCTGTGCCAGACGCATCCATTAAGAAAAACGTTGCAAGAGCCTACAAAGAGCTTCCTGTCATTTCTGCGGCACCGCAGACTTGCCGAAATCTGCAGTTCAAACTTGGTGATGCCACGTCACTTGGGGTACCGTCATGCAGTGCTCAACAATTCAGAAGTAGATCATACATCAAACCTTGTACGCAGTTGTCTTTCATAAGCTTCTGTATTGAACCACGTCACCGAAGCCTCTGAAGAGCATGCTAGCAATGATGAAGAACCACCAGTGATGCCCAGTGAGCAAGACACCAGCTCACAATGCACCAGCTGCACAGTACATGTCAAATGGCGAAATGAATGAATGCCGAATTGTGGAAGGAGCTCCACTACAGCCATCTCCTGAGAAACACCAGCAAAAGAAGCAAAGCCACGTCCAGAAACACATGCGATCGCGAGAGAGACTGCAACAAAGGCATCGAAGGGCGAAGTTCAACGGAAGTGCGTTCACCAATTGAAGAACATCGAAAAATAAGGTCTTTCATCCAAGGACCATTTCAAAACGGGGGACCTTTCCGGATGAAGTAACGTCGCCACGCCACAGACGCTCTTTGCGCCTGCAGTTACACATACTACAGCACCACAGGAAACGCCAAGAAAGACGCGGAATCACTTCATGCACACCACCAGCACTGAGGCATCACGCCGGCACAATCTGTCAAGAAGCACGCATTACAGGAGCAAAGCATCTGTCGCAGCCACGCCTCAGAATACAACGCATGAGACTTCTGACCTTCCAACACTACAAAGGATCCTAACCTTGTTCGTTCTTCACTACTATCCAGGCTGTGTCATCATAATTTTCCACATTGAAGTCATGGTTCGCTCTCCAGAATTGAGCAGCCAACCTCACCCACCTGATAGGTCCTTGATATCACGTGACTGCCTTTCCTGTGAACGTTTTGTGCAAGTGCATAGAACCACTGTGTGACACTGGAATACTTCATTTTCTCCATTTTCTGGAATTTTTTTGTTATAAGACTCCACTTGTTGATGCTTTAAAGTTTTTAGCTCACGTATTCTTTTGGGGGGAGGGGGAATTCTGTGACGTGTGAAGGTAGTGACTGATGCTAGAGGCAGAGGATAAAGTCACAGTGGAATAAACAGGGCGTATGAGTCAGGTCACGTCTCCCATTTATCATAGCATATCTCTCTCTCTCTCACACACACACACACACACACACACACACACACACACACACACACACACACACACACACACACACACACACACACACACACACACACACACACACACACTGTAGCGACGCCATCAGGCGGGTGAGCAACAACTTTATTGCAGTTGGGTTAGTGCTATACAAAGAGATGCGTGACGTAACATGTCACGTGATTATGGGTATTATCTGATAGCTGCACGTCCAGCCGGGTTACATCTTCATTTTATTGTAGTGCAAATTAGTTATGCCTTTCAGGCTGTGGGTATCGACCGGGCTGGCGGCGAGCTCTTGTGCTTCGACGAAGCTCTCGAGGGGAGTTGTCTTCTCTGGGGCCTTCGTCGCTGTGGGTTGTCCAGTCTCGCAGGTGCTCTCTTGTGCACCTGAATTCTCGACCCTCTTCTGTTTTAAAGATCGCTGACCGGGGCGTGCTGGCTGGCCTCAGTAAATCCACCGGTGACCTTGTTCGCCGGAGGGTGTCGTATGCGGACACTGGCTGGCCTGGAGACAGGGCCGGCAGATCCATCGTTCCGTGGTTGTAATAGACCTTCTGGCGTTGACGGATGTCTCTGAGCCTGTTGTGAACAGCTTTGCTAGGTACTGCTTCTGGTTCCAGGTGGCTGTTAGACACAGGCAGGAGGGTCCTGGTTTGCCGTCCCACGAGTCTCTGCACAGGGGACTTTAGCACATCATCTCTGGGGGTATTGCGCCATTCTAGCAACGCCATATAAAAATTAACCCGGTTGCGCCCCCATTTCTTTAGGAGCTTTTTAGCTTCCTTTACGGCTCTTTCCGTCATACCATTGGCGCGGGGGTGATAAGGGCTTGTCGTAATATGGGTAACGCCTAGTTGTCGCAAGAACTCTTTGAAAAGATGGCTGTTGAATTGCGGGCCATTATCACTTCAGAGCTGCGACGGTAAGCCATGAGTGGCGAACAATTCTGTGAACCATACTGTCAAAGCACTAACAGTGCTCTGCCGGAGTTCACGGATTTCAAAAAAGAAAGAATAGAAGTCCACTATTATGGCAAGTTCACGGCCTTCATAAAAAAAACAGGTCCATGCCAACCAATTCCCATGGCAGTTTTTGGATGTCGTGGCTGTGAAGAGGCATTTTGGCATTCCGCGGTTGATACTTGTGACAGACCTGGCAGTTTTTGCAAAATTGCTCCATTTCACGCGACATATTTGGCCAGTACATTATGTCTCTTGCCCGCGCCTTCATCTTCTCAACTACCGGGTGCGCAGCGTGAAGCAGCAACATGATTTCTTGTTTCTGTGAGGTTGGTATAATTACCTTGTTGCGACGAAAAACAAGACCATCCTTTGTGTGTAGCTCCTTCTTGTAGGACCAGTACTGCCGAAAACTTTCGGGCACCTCGCTCTTTTCAGGCCAGCTTGTTTTGGCGTAACCTCGAAGTTTGACCAGGGCCGGATCTTCAATCGTTGCAGCACGAAGATCCCTCAGGCGCTGCTGCGAAACTGAAATGTACTCAAGCAAATTCACTTAAATTTACTCCGTTTCTTCTTGCATGAGCTGTTCGCTGGGAAACCTAGATAAGGCTTCAGCTAGGAAGAGCTCTTTCCCTGGCTTGTAGATCAATGTAATAGGATAGTTGCGAGGCTGCGTCTTCTAAGGTTGGCATTGGCTAATGCTCCCGCAGCAGCACTTTCTTAAGCGCTGTAGGATCCAGGCAAATTCTAACCTTGTCCTTCTTTACAACTGTTACCATATGGCTAGACCACTCGATTGGCTCGGTTACTTTTGCGATGATGCCCTGGGATTCCATGCGCTGCAGCTCAGCCTTGACTTTGTCCTGAAGAGCTACGGGAACTCTTCCCGCCAGAACGACGACTGCCACTGCGTCTGACTTGAGCTTCATGTCATACTCGAAGTCGTTTAGCTGCCCGAGTCCTTCAAAGACGTCTGCGAAAGATTGTACTGGCGGGTACAGTTCATGCTGTAGGTCTCGCATACGGTAGATGAAGCCAAGACTTTCAGCTGCTGCACCACTCAGAGTGGCAGGGATGTCTTGATCGATAATGAAAAATGTTTTTTCTTTGGTTCTGTCATTTGCTGAAAGCATCAACTGAACTTGCACCTGCGCGGCTGTTGTGTGCCAAAAAATGCTTTGAGCTTAACGTTGCAAGCTTGCTGAGCATTATATGGCAATTTTGAAACATCGTTTCTTGAAATTACACAACAGTTTGCACCGGTATCTAGCTTGCATGTGATGGGATAGCCCTCGATGTACACAGTTGCGCTCCAGTCATCACTGGCGATCGCGCCGACAGTCAATGTTTGTAGAAAAAAATTGTTCTCTTCTGGTCGCAGATCTCGTATTTGTTGGCTGACGTTTTGCGGGTACTTGGATGACCTGCATACTCTAGGGAAATGGTTCAACTTTCCGCACTTTCGGCATAATTTTCTTCTCGCTGGACACATGTCACTGCGGTGCATTTGACCCCCAAATTAGCAACGATTTTTTCCTATTGCGACTGCATTTACTAGAGTGCCTTCACCTGATCCTGTGGCTCCACTCATGTCTCTGAAGCGCTGTTTGCTTTGTTCCTGCACTCGGCACATGTCGACGGTCTTTTCGTACGTCGGGTATTCCGCTATCAATCTTTGCTGGAGGCTCTTATCCGTTGTGCCCAGAATGATTCGGCTGCGCAACATGCGGTCTTCGAGACTCCCGAATTCACAGTTCTTCGCTAAAACACGCAGTTCTGTTAGCCACTCGTTACATGGTTCACCTGTCTTTCGGTTTCTTGAACCGAAAAGAAATTCTTGGAATGTCAAGTTGGTCGCGGGCCTGTAGTGCTCTTCAAATTTCTTAATCAGGATTTACACATCATTTCTGTCTTGCGCTTCATAGAACTTGAAGGTACTGTAGGCCTTTCGAACTTCCTCACCTATGGTAACTAGCAAAGTGGCTGCTTGAACATCCTTTGGCTGTGTGTTCAACTTTGTAGCAGTAGAAAACAGCAGAAACTCACTTTTCCAAGTTTTCCAGGCAATTCAAGGGTCGTGTGACGCCTCCATGGGCTTCGGGGGTGGTAATTACGCTGACGCCATTGATGCATCAGGTGGTTTCCGCTGCCACCATGTAGCGACGCCGTCAGTCGAGTGAACAACAACTTTATTGCAGTTGGGTTAGTGCTATATAACGAGATGCGTGACGTAACATGTCACGTGATTACGGGTGTTATCTGACGGCTGCACGTCCAGCCGCGTTACAACACACACACACACACACACACACACACACACACACACACACACACACACACACACACACACACACACACACACGTACGAAGTGATTTTATTGACGTTTTGGGCGCGGGTCCGGCCTTCATCAGAATACAGTTTATGGCACGAGTGCTGTTTATATACATTTGCATATCAATAAGATACAAATATGAAAGTCGGCATGAAAGGCGATATATGAGCATATATATATGCAAGTCACACATTTTGAAGGGCACCTGATACATGAGACAAAAGATATTGATTCCATGCACGAGCATGTGGCGAGCACGTTGTTTGCAAATAAAAGATAAAACGCATAAAAGATAAAGCACATAACATGAAGAGCAGTCGGACCGGTAGAAGCAAGGAGAAAAAACTCTAAATTAATAATAAAAGTCACAAATACGTAACGTCTTTGTGATTTTGTGACGCAGCCTGTGTGGTCATCGAGTCGCTGACGCGTACTGATAGTATCCGCGACCATGGTGGGGTTATTTGTCGCTAAAGGGTTAAATGCGACGGCGCCTATGCCCTTGAGCAAATGGTGAACGCGGTCATGTTCCACCATCGAGCTGTCGACGCGACGGCAAAGGGCGAGGACATCTTCAATGTACGAGGTATAGGACTCGCCATAGTGCTGAACACGTTCAGCAAGTATTCATTTGGCGATGTCTGCACGAACAGACGGTTTGGCAAATATCTGACGTAGCTGCTGCTTAAAGGTAGGCCAGTCTGGGAAATCAAGCTGATGGTTGAGAAACCATGTCTTTGCGACCCTCGTCAGACAGAATGGTACGCGGGACAGCTTCAAAGAATCCTGCCAGTAGTTAAGCGCACTCACACGGTCGTACTCATCCAACCAGTCCTCAACATCTTCAGCGCGAAGGCCATGGAACATCGGTGGATCTTTTTGAGGGGCGGTGACAGTCCAAGAAGGCATGCTCAGGGGTGCAGGCGGGGGGTGGATGGAGCCGTGTTGTGCTCGTCTTGCGACATGACCGGGGGCTTATATATATATATGTATATATATATATTTATTTATATTAATGTATATATATATATTCTCTGCAAGCAGTCACAACGCGGTTTATTTTGACTTTTGACGTTGCAGCCAGAGTCTGGTCTTCATCAAGATAGAGGCGACAGTTTATTGGTGCTCAGCTTTATACAATCTTAAATCAGAAGAGAAGAGAAAGAAAGAGGCAAAAAGAAAAAAAAAGAAAAAAGAAAAGAAGAAACAGAACAAAAGGAAAATAAAGGAAAAAAGAAGAGAATATAAGGTGCACTTCCCCGAGTGCCCTCTTTCACTCTTCCTTCCTCCTCCCTTTCTCTCCCTTTTCTCGTTTTCACCTTTAGGATGTCTCTGGTCTGTGTATGCTTCCTTTCACTGACGCATTGTTCCCGACCAGACGGCGCCACCGGGCTCTGGCGGTTCGGTGTGGGGGAAAAGAACTTTTTAAAGAAGTTTAAGCCTTTAACTACTCAGCGCCTCGTCCACATCTCTTCGTTGAAAGAAGGGCGCCGCGTATTGCCGCAGAGGCTGGCAAGTGGGTGCAATGTCAATTCTTGCCCGCTTCTGTATCACGCGTGCAGTAGGGCTACAGTCTACTAGAAGGGGGCAGTGGAGTGAGCGAGGCGGCCACGCCGTATCTCGGCTGATTCTCCGGCGGGTGACAGTAGCGGTGGCGCTGTAGTCTCATGGTACTCAAGATCTCAGGAGCGTCTGCATAAGGAGTGCGCGCGCCCGAGCCTGCGAAAGCTTGTATTAGCTCGTTTTTAGCAATTTATTGCGTTTCTGAGACTTTATCAGTGGACACATCTGCTACGCGCCATGGTTCACGAGGTAATATGCAGGCACGTCATAATTCCGTCGATAAATTCACTGTTTCAAGAGTCTGTCGACCCACACACACACAAAAAGTCAACCGGAATTTTCTAGAATTCGCCTAGCTTCTTACTCCTGTTCAAGATATACTCTTGGAAAAATAGAATAAAATTTTATGAGCCTGTGTGGCATCACGTGCTACCTGACGCCACACAGGCTAAAAAAATGGTGTTCTACACTCGCCGCTGTGGCCACAGATGGCGCTGACTGACACTCCCCCGTTTAAATTCACATACGAACCCAATAAAGTGGCTCGAGGGATAGCCGTCGTGATAGCTCAGTGGCTAGGGTATCGAACGCGTTATTCGAAGGTCGTAGGTTCGATTGCTGCTCACGGCAAGTTAATTTTTACCC
Organism: Rhipicephalus microplus; assembly: GCF_043290135.1. NCBI lineage: Eukaryota > Metazoa > Arthropoda > Arachnida > Ixodida > Ixodidae > Rhipicephalus > Rhipicephalus microplus. The sequence goes on along the minus strand of NW_027464587.1, from coordinate 17,427,906 downwards.
ACTTTTCTTTCTTCTTATATGCATTACGTTGGTTCTAATAACTGGCCCTATACATTCATTGGCATTATTGCCTGTAAGTTGTCTTTATATATATATATATATATATATATATATATATATATATATATATATATATATATATATATATATATATATATGTATATAATGAGATATAACAGACAGTAATGCCAAGGAATGTACAGGGGAAGTTATTAGAACAAATGGAATGTAAATAAGAAGAAAGAAGAAAGAAAAGTGGATGAAAAAATTACCAGCTGTGAGCAGGAATCGAACCTACGACCTTCGAATAACGCGTTCGATGCTCTAACCACTGAGCTATCACAGCGACCGTCCCTCACGTGCTACGTGACGCCAAACATGCGAATAAGAGTGTTTTCACACTCGTTGTTTGGCTTATAGATGGCGCTGACTGTCACTCCTACTTCTAAATTCACATATAAACCCCAAAAAGTGGATGGAGGGACGGCCGCTGTGATAGCTCAGTGGTTAGAGTATCGAACGCGTTATTCGAAGGTCGTAGGTTCGATTCCTGCTCACAGCTGGTAATTTTTCATCCACTTTTCTTTCTTCTTTGTTCTTATTTACATTCCATTGGTTCTAATAACTTCCCCTGTACATTCCTTGGCATTACTGTCTGTTATATCTCATTAATATTGTGTCAAAACACGGAAATACGAGCCCTTAGGTATACACTTCTCTCCCTTATATATATATATATGTATATATAATATTATATATAATATATATAATATAATATAATAATATATATAATATATCTGACTCGTACGTGTACACTGGCCTTTCTTGTTTTTTGTTTTTCTTTTTTCCACATGCACATACAAAGTGTTTACGTTCGCCTACCACTTGATGACCATTGAAGGGAAACGGACGAAGATTAGAGGTAAATAGCCGACCTACCCATTAACGGGAAACCCTTCCTTTACGCACGCCGACAGACCCATTACGGGGAAACCCTTTCTTTACGCATGACGTCACGGACCCTCCCGGCACCGTGGCGACAATCTTAAGTGGCCCGACACACGTCGACAACTGAACAGCACGTGATATGAACCGTATGTGGACGTACACGGACAGTTGGTTTCGTTCTCAGTGTTGACAGTGGTTCTTCCTCTTTTTCACTTCCTTTCTTTTCTTTCTTTTTCTTTTTCGTCTTTTTTTCCCTCTTTTTTGTTTTTTTTCCTTTTTTAGTTCCCTCTCACTCTTGCAAACATCTTTCAAGGCGAGAGGGACGCGGTAGCAACGAGTTCATGTCAGTATAACTCATCCCCTGATAAAGAGAGGACCCCTCCCGAAACTGCTGGGAAATAAATATATTTATATTTATCCTTGTTAACAACGCTCCTGTTGTGCCATATCCCATACCTATATATATATGTATATATATATATATATATATATATATATATATATATATATATATATATATATATATATATATATATATATATATATATATATATATATATATATATATATATATATATATATATATATATATAGGCAGGCATGGTGGTTGAGTGGCCGTAGCGTTGCATATAGTCAAGTAGATCTTCCGTGAGCGGTCACAACGTGGTTTATTTTGAGGTTTCGGCCTAGAGTCTGGCCTTCATCAGGATTGAGGGTACAGTCTGTTGGTGCTCAGTTTTATACAATTTAGAACTAGAGGTGGAAGAGAGACAAAGAGAAAAAAACTAAAGAAAAAAGGAACAACAGAAAAAGAAGAGAAAAAGAAAAAAGAGAAAAACAAGGAAATAGGAGAGAAAAGAGAGGAGAAGTTCCGAGACCTCGACAACTTCACTAGAAGCTTAAAGTTGCGCGAATATTTCTTCTACAGGCCTTCTAACCACGGAACAATTCACCGTCGTAAAACAAATCATTGGACACCAAACAGTAATCGAGACAAGTGCCTGGACCTTTACATCACGGCAGTACAGAAAGATATAGTACACGATTACCACAGACAGAAAGGAAAACGAGAAAACTTGACAAAATCTAAAAAAAAATCAGTATTAGAAATCTGGCATCTAGGACAGATATAACAATAAAACCCCCTGACAAAGGAGGAGCAATCGTACTCCTTAATACAACCAACTACTTACAAGAAGCGTACCGCCAAGTAGACGACACAAAATTTTACGAATGCCTCCCAGGTGATCCGACAGACGAATAGAAACGTATCGTATCAATAGAACTAAAAAAAAACTGTTGGATGCAGTAAAGATAACCAACACTGGCCACAAACTAATGCAAGAAGCAAACCCTCGTCCAGATCGCTTCTACATCCTGCCTAAAATTCATAAACCCAGTAACCGATGTCGACCTATCATATCAGGCCTCGGTACAATAACTGAAGCCATATCAGGGTACGTGGACAAACTAATAAGCCACATTTCAAGCACCTTCGCGTCGTACATAAAAGACACCACACATTTTCTTCAAGACATTGCCGGTCTGTGTGTGCCGAAAAACTCGTACTTGGTTACTCTTATTGTATCAATATCTCTTCATTGTATAAAAATATTCCTCACGATGACGGCATAGCTGCAATACAAAGCATGTACACAGACCGTAGACAATCTAATACCCCAGATTTTTCTGCCATCGCAACTTTAACGAGGATGGTCCTCGAATTAATTTCATTCGAATTTAGCCAAGAGTATTTTCGACAAATCAGTGGCACCGCTATGCGCACCAAAATGGCCCTCCATCATGCCAACATATTAATGGAAAAGCTAAAATCGAAGTTTCTCGCACGAAGTTCCTTAAAACCAGTTATACACAAGATACATAGACGACATCTTTCTTATTTGGACCCACAGCGAGGATGAACTTCTAAGCTTTATCGACACTTATAATGCTGTACACTTGAACATACACTTCACACACACCTACTCGCGAGCAACCGTAGATTTTTTTGATGTTACCATAACGATAGGAGTAGACAAGCTTTCTACAACCCTATATCGCAAACCAACGGATCGACAACAATACCTCTATTACCAAAGCGATCACCAGCGCCACTGTAAAAACAGTATTCCATACAGCCATGCTCACCGGTTTAAGCAAATCTGCTCAAGAGACGCTGATTTTGACACGAGCTCAGAGACGCTAAAACTTATGCTCGATAAACAAAATACCCCCCACATGTAATTAATGAGGCCGTTCAAAAAGTGAAAACAAAACTGAAGCGTGATGACTTACTTATGAACCAACCACCGCAAGGAAACCCGCAACAAAAAAACCTCTGCTTAACTTACAGCACAAACTTCCCCAATGTAAACAAAACCCGTAAACGACATTACAACATTCTGGAACGAAGTAAAAGTCTTAAACGCGCATTCCCATCCACTCCTGGCGTCGTTTACCGATGACCACGCAACCTCAAAGACACACTCGTCCACTCTCAAATCCATACTTCAGCCTCTAATAATTCATGTCGACCTTGTTTAAAGTCACGATGTCTTGTATGTAAAGCAATGCGAGAAACACACAAATAAACCAGCACGCAATCCCAGTTTTCGATTAACATACGAGGAAACCTAACATGCGATTCCTCTAATGTTGTATACCTACTCGAATTCTACGTGTGCAGTATGCAGTACATCGGACAAACAGAAACACCATTTAGGATTCGCTTCAATAATCACAGAGCTCATGCGAAATCAGCCCCAAGTCTACCTCTATCAAAACATCTCAATCTTCCCGACCATGCATTCGACAAACTATCAGTAACGCTCTTAGAGACGGGATTTAAATCAAATCGAGAACGTGAACAACGAGAGTCATACCTTATCCACCGATTTAACACCCTCGATAGAGGAATAAATGAGAATCCTGGTACACTTGCAGCAATTAAAGCATTAGAAAACAATGACGGCAACAATGAAAATAGTAACTGAGTTCACGGCACTGCAGCTGCGAAGGGCACTGGACAACCTAAAACAATTCCAAGTGTAACTACTCTTCCTAAGTGCAGCTGTCATCTGTTTTCTGTTTTATTTTACTACCCAATCAATTGTGCCATGCACGACATGCCCAACAGCAACCATGTGCACAGCCGGGAGGCCCCCACGACACGCGTAATTTAGAAGCGGGCCAGGAATTCGCATTGCACGCGCTTGCACAGCCTACCGCAATACGGGGCACCCCTATTTTTACGACGAAATGTTGACAGGGCACGAAGTAGTTAAAAGCTTAGAACTTCCTAAAATGCCCGCTGACCAGCCTCTGCCACAATACGCGGCCCCCGTCCTTCTACGACGAATTGTTTACGGGACCCCGAGTAGTTAAAGGCTTAGGACTTCCTGAAAAGCTCTTTTTTGCCCCACACCGAACCGCCAGTGCCAGGAGGGGCCGTCTGATCGGGAGGAATGCGCTAGTGAACGGAAACATACACAGACCGCTGACATCAGAAAGGTGAAGGGGAGAGGGGGGATAGATGGGGGGGGAAGTGGAGGGAAAAGTGGAAGGGGGGCACCCGAGGGGCGTCCACCGTATATTATTTTTCTCTTTTTTCTTTTTTTTCTTTCCTTTTCTTTTCTTCTTTTTTTTCTTTCCTTTTTTTCCCCTCTTTCCTTGCCCTCTGATTTGAGATTGTATAAAGCTGAGCACCGACAAACTGTATCTTTATTCCTGATGAAGGCCAGACTCTAGGCCGAAACGTCGAAATAAACCACGTTGTGACCGCTCACGGAGGATCTACTAGACTATATATATATATATATATATATATATATATATATATATATATATATATATATATATATATATATATATATATATATATATATATATATATGACGCTATGAAGAATGGGCGACGTGGCCTGGCTCATACGCCATGTTTATTCTACTCTGCACTTCTTCCTCATCTACTTCTACAAACCATCGCTACCTTCATACGTCACTTATTCCCCCTCCCCCCGAAAGAATGCGTGAGCTACAAACTATGAAGCATGAACAAGTGGTGAACAAGTCTCATCATAGTCAAAAATATCACAAAATAGAGTAGTTCCATGTAACGTGGCAGTTCCATGCACTTGCACAAAAACATTCACAGGAAGGCAGTCCAGTGAGATCTAGGAGACCTCAGGTGGGCGAGGTTGGCTGTTGCGTTCTGGAGAGCATAACCATGCATTCGACGTGGAAAATGATGATGACACAGCCTGGATAGTAGCGAAAAACGAACAAGGTTGGGAGTACTTGTAGCGTTGGAAGGTTGGATTTTTAATGCGCTGGATTCTCAGTCATGGCGGCGAAAGATGCATTGTATCTAGTATGCGTGCTTTTTGAGAGATGGTGACGTCTGAATGCCTGTGTGCTGGCGGCATGAAAGAAGTTGCTCCACGTATTAATGGGCGTTTTCCGTGGTGCTGTCGTCTATGTAACCGCTGGCGCAGAGAGCGTCTGTGGCAATGTTTTTTCATCCGGAAACGTCTTTTTTCTTGAAATGGCCCTTGGATCAAACTTCTTAATTTTTTAAGGTGTTCAAGTTGTGAGCGTGCTTCCGTTAAAGTTTTCATTCGTCGTCGTCTTTTCTTGATTTGGTGATGGTGTTGAGAAAATTGCGGGTGGTCTGCGTCGTTGAATAAGGAGACGGTGTCGGTAGTACCAGCATTATTTACGAGTGGGATGCAAGCATTATTTGTGTAAAGGAAAGCAGTAGATACATTTTCGTTTTTATCGGCGAGACTTGCATACAGTGGTGACTCCTTACTGCTTCGACTTTCGGTTGTTCCGGTTCCTGAGGATGACATCACCGCAAACATTGCTTGACGTGGTTCCGATTCCGTATGTTTGTTTCTTTGCGGGAGAATTGAACCAAGCGTACCTGAAGTACAACCGCTTTCGGAATGGCAGTCACTTGACAAGTTATTTGGCCGATATTTTAGGTTGTCTGTTGTGTATGCGGCGATATCTTGAGGGGTGCGATGAGAGTAACGAGCACCAGACGAGCTACTTGGCTCAAAACCAGGTGGTGGCTTACGTAAGCAAGATGAAGAGCCAAGTACATTGGGTGCTTGAATATTGTCTTGATTAGTGTATTGCATGGAAGAGGTTAGCGTTGGGGATATTTGTGCAGATGCGAAACCAGGTGGAAGGTTGCGCCTTGCAGAAAACTGCTGGTATGTCTTTCTATGAGCTGATGACTGACTTCGCCTGACGGGAATTGTAAACTTCTGCTCTGTGCTCGAATGCGTGAAGGCTGCGTATGACTGTGATTACTGAATTTGAATGCATTGATTTGGCTGGTTGTAACCGAATCTTGATTATAGTCTTGAAACCAGATGATAATTTCTTCTTTTATACTTTGCCAAGACTCTTCGTTCTCGAAGATGTGGATGAGGTAAAACTTGAATGCCTCACCTGAGATGTAATCAGTGAAGTTTATGATCATCTCCCGTTCCGACCAGGATGCAGCGGTGGCATGGAGCTCGAAAAGGTTGAACCAGTCCTGTACGGGTCCGTCGTCCGCTGATCCGGTGTACTTGGGGATGTAAAGGTAGTCTGATGGTTATGTCATGATGATGGTCTTGGAGTAGTGTCGGGATGTACTTTCATGGTCCACGTTCGGTCACTGCGTCTTGCTGAGGAGACGTTCGAAGATGCTGGCCGGTTGATAAAGTGGCCGCCACGTCTTCATCCTGTCGACTCGTGTGACGCTATGATGAATGGAAGACGTGGCCTGGCTCATACGCCATGTTTATTCCTTTCTGACTTCTTCCTCATCTGCTTCTACCAAGCATCGCTACCTTCATACGTCACACATATATATATATATATATATATATATATATATATATATATATATATATATATATATATATATCTATATATCTGCTTCTACTAAGCTTCGCTACCTTCATACGTCTAATATATATATATATATATATATATATATATATATATATATATATATATATATATATATATATATATATATATATACTTCGAGAATAGTGCAGTATAGAAAACAAAACAATAAAATATTGAATAAATAAATATTTTATTGTTTTGTTTCCTATACTGCACTATTCTCGAAGTTTATAACTTTTTTTAAGGTAGCCGGAAGAAACTCTGATCATCTATTTCATCTATATATATATATATATATATATATATATATATATATATTCAGCAGGAAGTTCAAGGGGTCTGGTACGTATAAAGAACACAAGCGAGTACACGTACGAAAGAGCAATACTTTTATGCCAACGTTTCAGCCGTGGCACGGCCTTCGTCAGGGCCTTCGTCAGGGTGTGTTCTATATATATATATATATATATATATATATATATATATATATATATATATATATATATATATATATCTAACAGAAAAATAGAACTGGCAGAGCTTTCGAAGTTGATTATTAGGCGTAAGATATCCGATGTAAGAAGGTATAACATGGAGAGAATCGAGCACGCTCTGGAAAACGGAGAAAGTGTCAAAGCAGTAAAGAGGAAACTTGGGATAGGCAAAAATCGGATGTATGCACTAAGGAAACAAGAAGGCGAAATAACTACCAATGTGGATAGGATAGTTAAAATAGCCGAGGAGTTTTACAGAGATCTGTACAGTAGCCAGTACAACCACGACCCTAATATTATAAAAACTAGCACTAACCCAGATCACACATCACCAGTAATGATAGAAGTCATAAAAGCTTTGGAGAGCATGCAAAAAGGCAAACCTGCTGGGTAGGATCAGGTAACATCAGATCTGCTAAAGGATGGAGGAGAGATTGTATGAAAAAAAACTAGCCCCCCTGTTTACGAGGTGTCTCCTGACGGGAAGGGTACCAGAGTCTTGGAAGTCTTATGTATCATCTTAATACATAAGAAAGGAGGTGTCAAGGACTTGAAGAATGACAGGCCGATCAGCTTGCTCTTTGTAGCATACAAGCTATTTACAAAGGTAATTGCTAACAGAGTAAAGGAAACATTAGAATTTAATCAACCAAACGAACAAGCAGGATTTCGAACAGGCTACTAAACTATCGACCACACTCATACTATCAATCAGGTAATAGCGAAATGCTCAGAATATAACCAACCACTATACAAAGCCTTCATAGATTACGAGAAGGCGTTTGATTCAGTAGAAATATCAGCCGTCATGCAGACACTGTGGAATTAGGGCGTCGGTGAAGTATACACTCTAAATGAAGAGCGAGTAAAAAGGGTGTCTTTTTGTCCCACAACAATAATCGTCATCTATATTGCGTTCCATCCTTGCGCTATCGCCCCGCGCCCGGTACATTCCGGTCACGATCGACATGCCCATTATCTGGGTTACACGGCATTCTCGATAGGAAAGTGGCCAGCGCTGAGTTTTCAAGAAAGGAAGCGCACGCAAGCCTGATGACGATCATTGTTGTGGGACAAAATTACACCCTTTTTACTCGATATTGTTTAGAGTGTATATAAATCTTCTGGAAGAAATCGACAGGGGATTCTACTGCTACCATCGTGCTTCATAAATAAAGCAACAGAATACCAATCAACAAAGGTGTAAGGCAGGAGACACAATCTCCCCAATGCTATTTACCGCGTGCATACTGGAGGTTTTCAGAAGCCTAGGATGGGATCAGTTAGAGATAAGAGTTAATGAAGAGTACCTTAGTAACCTGCGTTTCGCCGATGACATTGCATTGCTTTGTAACTCAGGGGACGAATTGCAACTCATGATTACGGAATTAGACAAGAAGAGCAGAAAGGTGGGTCTTAAAATTAATCTGCAGAAAAGGAAAGTAATGTACAACAACTTCGGAAAAGAGCAGCACTTTGAGATAGGTAATAGTGCAGTTCAAGTTGTAAAAGATTATGTCTACTTAGGGCAGGTAATAACCGTGGAGCCGAACCATGTGTTTGAAGTACCTAGAAGAATAAGAATAGGGTGGCGCAGATTCGGGAAGCACTCCCAAATTATGACAGGTAGATTACCTGTCAAAATTTAAGAAGGTGCTTCCAAGTGGGCTTGGCAGCACCTTCTTCGGACCGACGCTCATGCATTTCTGCTTTTTCGTCCAGATTGCCCTGTTGCGGGCGGATGCCGCCGTGGGATTTGCAGATATTGCCTAACCGCAAGACAGTACTATCGCGCATGCGCAGGGACAAGGCCTCGATGGAACATCATCATGGGAAGCTACGCCTCAGGTGTTGTGTCGACGCCATGACATTCGCAGTGTGACGTCAGCGGACACTGACCAGCTAGACTATAAAACCAAGGTCTATCTTCAGCGGCCTTTCAGTGGGCTTGGCAGCACCTTCTTCGGACGGACGCTCATGCATTTCTGCTTTTTCGTCCAGATTGCCCTGTTGCGGGCGGATGCCGCCGTGGGATTTGCAGATATTGCCTCACCGCAAGACAGTACCATCGCGCATGCGCAGGGACAAGGCCTCGATCGAACATCATCATGGGAAGCTACGCCTCAGGTGTTGTGTCGACGCCATGACGTTCGCAGTGTAACGTCAGCGGACACTGACCAGCTAGACTATGAAACCAAGGTCTATCTTTAGTGGCCTTTCAGTGGGCTTGGCAGCACCTTCTTCGGACGGACGCTCATGCATTTCTGCTTTTTCGTCCAGATTGCCCTGTTGCGGGCGGATGCCGCCGTGGGATTTGCAGATATTGCCTAACCGCAAGACAGTACTATCGCGCATGCGCAGGGACAAGGCCTCGATGGAACATCATCATGGGAAGCTACGCCTCAGGTGTTGTGTCGACGCCATGACATTCGCAGTGTGACGTCAGCGGACACTGAACAGCTAGACTATAAAACCAAGGTCTATCTTCAGCGGCCTTTCAGTGGGCTTGGCAGCACCTTCGCTCATGCATTTCTGCTTTTTCGTCCAGATTGCCCTGTTGCGGGCGGATGCCGCAGTGGGATTTGCAGATATTGCCTCACCGCAAGACAGTACTATCGCGCATGCGCAGGGACAAGGCCTCGATGGAACATCATCATGGGAAGCTACGCCTCAGGTGTTGTGTCGACGCCATGACATTCGCAGTGTGACGTCAGCGGACACTGACCAGCTAGACTATAAAACCAAGGTCTATCTTCAGCGGCCTTTCAGTGGGCTTGGCAGCACCTTCTTCGGACGGACGCTCATGCATTTCTGCTTTTTCGTCCAGATTGCCCTGTTGCGGGCGGATGCCACCGTGGAATTTGCAGATATTGCCTCACCGCAAGACAGTACCATCGCGCATGCGCAGGGACAAGGCCTCGATCGAACATCATCATGGGAAGCTACGCCTCAGGTGTTGTGTCGACGCCATGATGTTCGCAGTGTAACGTCAGCGGACACTGACCAGCTAGACTATGAAACCAAGGTCTATCTTTAGTGGCCTTTCAGTGGGCTTGGCAGCACCTTCTTCGGACGGACGCTCATGCATTTCTGCTTTTTCGTCCAGGTTGGTGACAAATATCCTGTCTATCAGTCTATTCGTGACGATTCTCTTACTTTGATAGTGCTTCCGGGCCCACAATGTTTGTTTGTTTTGCTGTGTGATTGTTTGATTGTCATTAGATTGCTCTTGTTAGCATCGGGGGACGTGGAGTGGAACCCGGGTCTGTCTTCGGAATCGGAATCCGAGGCTACTGTAAACAGTCAGCTTCTTAGAAAAATCTTAAAACAGCAAACGAAAACCAATAAGACGCTCTCCATGCTTTCTGCCAACCTGAAACAAGTGGAAATAACTATAGGTGTTGTTCAAGGAAGGATAGCGTCGATTGAAAAAGAGCTTGGGCGGCTACAAAAATGCGAGGAAAAGCTGGTTGAGCACGAAGCAGCGTGCAAGGGGACGAGGGAACTAGTGAACGAGCTTACGATTAAAGTTGATGACCTTGAAAACCGAAGTCGAAGCAACAACTTGATGATTTATGGTTTAAGTGAAGAATCAAAAGAAGATAACAAATCTCTGCAAGACAGGGTTCAACAACAAGTATTTAAGGACTTACTCGGCGTCGAAGTGAATTCGATAGAGCGCATCCACAGAGTAGGATTTAAACGTGCTGGGAATTACCAACCAATTATGTTAAGGCTATTTGATTACTCTAAGAAAACTACAATTATGTCGGCTTGTTTCAAGCTAACAGGAACACAAATTTCCATATCTGAAGATTTTTCCAAGAGAGTTCGCGACTTACGCTGCAGGTTGTGGCATTCGGCAGCAGTGGAAAAAACCAATGGAGCAAAGGTTTCGCTCTTGTTTGATAAACTGAAAGTAGACGATAAAGTTTATATCTGGGACGAGCTTTCAAACCAACGGCTGGAAGTTACACGACGTGATGCGCAGGCCCGGCGGAATCCTGGTCATTCTGCAACAACCCGAGGGAACAAGAGAAGCAGCAGTAAAAAATGACAGCCTGTGAGCAAAATTCTCAGAGTTGTTTTACTGAATGCGCGTAGTGTGGTTAACAAAGCCAGTTCTCTTGAAGACGTTATCTCCTGTTATCAGCCACACGTCTTAGTAATCACTGAGACATGGCTACATGCAGATGTGCAAGATTCGGAAGTCATACCGTCTTCTTACAAGCTTATTCGTAAAGATAGGGAGTCACGTGGGGGAGGAGTAGCAATCGCCATTAAAAACAACGTCGCATTTACTGTTTTGGACGGCATCAACAACCACGAAAGCGTGTGGTGCAGAATTCAATTTCTTGGTAAAAGAATACTTTTAGGGGGCGTGTATCGACCACCGAGCTCTTCGCCTGAATACTTAGAAGCCATTCAAGACTACCTTGCAGATAATACAAATTCTCGATCCCGGATTATAATGACAGGAGATTTCAACCTACCGGGTATAAACTGGGCTGATTTTTTTTACGATGGCAAAGAATCTCGAAGTGCAGATATACTGATTTCGACCGTATTCAACTTCTGCTTACCACAACTAGTTTCTGAGGCTACCAGGGTTGACAGTTCATCATCATCCCTCCTTGATTTGGCACTGGTTAGCAGCTCGTTCCAAGGTTGTTCAGCCAATGTAGAAGAAGGAATATCCGATCACAAGTTGCTTGCTGTGTCATGTCCTGTTTCAGGAACACGTTCATTTAGTAGACCGTCGGATACTTTCGTGAGAGATTACACTTATGCGGATGATACCGCTATTTTAGAATACTTGGAATCGCGCTTTGATTGTTTTAGCCAAGTTAATGATGTCAATGAAATGTGGTCTTTTGCGAGCAAAAATATGTGCCGTTAAAAAGAAACGAGTTAATAGGGAATATCCGTGGTTCACGAGAGAAATGATTCACTTGAAACGCAAAATTAAGCGTCAGCGCAAGCGTCGGAACACGAGTGATTTGTCAAGCCTTACTTCTAAGTTGCGAGAACTAACGCGATCGGCAAAGGAAAGCTTTTTTTCAGATACTCTACCGTCATTCATGAAGAATGAACCCCCAAAATTTTGGCGCTATCTGTCAAAAGATAAACGGGGCATTTCAGAGATTAGGATCGCGGGAGAAAGTATTGTTGACGCGACTACCATTGCCAACAAATTTAATGTCTTTTTCCAGTCCGTTTTTACACGGGCAGCCACGCATGCTCTGTTGCGGTCATATGACTCTGATAGCCTTATGCCAGAAGTGGAAATCACTGAGGATGGAGTCCTTTGCCTTTTACACAAACTAGATGTAAAGAAATTACCTGGTCCGGACGAACTATCTAATACTTTTATGAGTAGATATGCTGTTTGGGTGGCAAAATATTGTCACGGGGTCGTGACGTGGCCGAAGACAGGAGACTTCGTGTTGAGATTTTAACTGTTTATTTGGGCGAACCTGTGCCGGTAAACAGAAAGTCCAATTACAGCAGCAGTGTCGCACAGATAGCAGTCTCAGACTGATAGCGGCGAACGGAGCGTCGGCCTTCGATCAACTACTCACAAGCGGCGAAGCGCGTTGGCATTTATACTCCCGCCGTCGAATGTTCTAGCGCTACCGCTGGCGGCGGCGTACGTTCCAGAACAATCTGTACCATTCGCACAGTGGGCGTGATCTTATCGAAATGATCTACTACAGTCCGGAACCCTCTCTAAAACTGCTGGCGCGGTTTGCGCTGAGAATCGTGTGGTGTTTTGGGATGATAACAAAAGCTTGGGAAATGGAACGTGGCATTGCCCCCCTCTGAAAAAGGCATCGTATCGATGCTTTAACTAAAGATGAAGGTACAATAATAATGCAAGAAAGTACAATGAATAAATTACAATACAACAATAATACAAAAAACACTGTTTCAGTTTGTTAACGCGCATGAAACGGCTTTAGGCGTGCGACATGGACGACTTCAGGTCGCGATCGGCGTCGTTGAAAGTTCGTGATGCCGTCGGGGACAACCTCGTAATCAAGTGGGCCGAGACGTCGAACCACCCTGTACGGTCCGAAGTACCGTCGCAGAAGCTTTTCACTTAGTCCACGTCGGCGTATCGGCGTCCACACCCAAACACGTTCACCGGGCTGGTATTCCACGAAGCGTCGTCGAAGGTTGTAACGGTGGCTGTCGGTCGTCTGTTGATTCTTGATACGGAGCCGCGCAAGTTGTCGGGCTTCTTCGGCGCGATGAAGGTACTCGCTCACATCGATGTTTTCTTCGTCGGTGACGTTGGGTAACATGGCATCGAGCGTCGTTGTCGGGCTCCTTCCGTAGACCAATTTGTATGGAGATATCTGCATCGTCTCCTGCACCGCCGTGTTGTATGCGAAGGTCACATACGGAAGAATGGCGTCCCACGTCTTGTGTTCGACATCGACGTACATTGACAGCATGTCGGCGATCGTCTTGTTAAGCCGCTCGGTGAGGCCGTTGGTCTGTGGGTGGTACGCTGTGGTCCGGCGGTGGTTTGTTTGGCTGTATGCCAAGATCGCTTGAGTTAAGTCGGCAGTGAACGCCGTTCCTCTGTCGGTGATAAGGACCTCCGGGGCGCCGTGACGTAGGACGATATTTTAGACGAAGAACTTAGCTACCTCGGATGCACTGCCTTTTGGCAGGGCTTTTGTCTCGGCGTAGCGGGTGAGGTAGTCGGTAGCTACCACGATCCACTTGTTTCCGAAAGCCGACGTCGGGAACGGCCCCAGTAGGTCCATACCAATCTGCTGGAAAGGTCGGCAAGGTGGATCTATTGGCTGCAGAAGTCCCGCTGGCCTTGTCGGCGGTGTCTTGCGTCGCTGACAGTCCCGGCATGTCCTCACATAACGAGTGACGTCGGTGGTAAGACGTGGCCAGTAGTACCTTTCTTGTATCCTCGCGAGCGTGCGGGAAACACCGAGGTGCCCTGCCGTCGGATCGTCGTGCAGGGCCTGCAGGAGTTCTGGTCGCAGAGCTGCAGGCACCACAAGGAGGTACTTAGCTCGAAGCGGTGAAAAGTTTTTCTTTTGTAGAAGACCGTTTCGTAGAAAGAACGACGCAAGTGCGCGCTTGAATACCTTCGGGACTTCGGCGGTCCTGCCTTCGAGGTATTCTATTAGGGCTTTAAGTTCCGGGTCGGCCCGCTGTCGTTCAGCGAAGTCGTCGGTAGTTATCGTTCCCAAGAAGTAGTCGTCATCCGAGTCGTCGGGTAGCGGTTGGTCGACAGGCGCACGAAAGAGACAGTCAGCGTCGGAGTGTTTTTTGCCGGACTTGTAAATGACAGTAATGTCATATTCTTGAAGTCTCAGGCTCCATCGTGCGAGGCGACCTGAAGGGTCCTTCAAGGTGGCTAGCCAACACAAGGCGTGGTGGTCGCTCATAACTTTGAAGGGCCTGCCGTAGATGTAGGGGAGAAATTTCGACGTAGCCCAGATGATGGCGAGGCACTCTTTTTCTGTTGTGGAATAATTTGCTTCTGCTTTGGATAGCGATCGGCTGGCGTAACTAATAACCCTTTCAAGTCCGTCAGCCCTCTGCACAAGAACGGCGCCAAGACCTACGCTGCTTGCGTCAGTATGTATTTCTGTCTCGGCGAACTCGTCGAAATGGGCAAGTAACGGAGGCGTCTGGAGGCGATGTTTAAGCTCCTGGAAAGCGTTTTCCTGTGGCGTTTCCCGGATACGGGCTAGGAGACCGGCCCCGCATTGGGCCAGAGTACTGTCGGTGGTGCGGTGACGTGCGGCGGCTGGGCGACGGCGAACGCGAAGGGCTTCGTGGTGTCCACCGAGTTCCTGTCAGGTAGTCAGCGATGTCACGTGGTCGTTCTCCTGGCTGCGGACGTGGTGCATCGACGGCGAAGCCACGCAGTCCCATCTGTCGGTACTGGCAACGGCGGTAAGTGTGCCCGGCCTCGCCGCAGTGGTAGCACAGTGGGCGGTGGTCAGGGGTGCGCCAAACGTCGGTTTTCCTCGGCGCACTGCGCTGGCCCGCTGGTGAACGGTAGGTCATCGGTGGGGGTGGTGGCGGCGGTGGTGTCTGGCGACGGAAGTGCGACGGGGCGGCGTTTTGGCGTGGACGGGGAGGAGCGTTGTGGCGCACTGCAGCGGCGTAGCTCATAGTTTCTGGCTCGGGCAGCGGTGTATGGGGAATTCGAAGTGATTGCCGAACTTCTTCTCGCACAATGTCGGCGATCAAATCCACTTGAGGTTGCGCCGAAGGCAACAGTTTGCGCAGCTCTTCCCGCACGATCGCTCGGATCGTTTCACGCAGGTTTTCGGAGTCACTGGTTTGAGCAGCAGCGCATTCTGGAGTCAGGCGACGATTATACTGTCTGGTGCGCATGTCAAGGGTTTTTTCGATGGTGGTCGCCTCGGATACAAATTCTTGGACGGTGTTCGGTGGATTCCTCATTAGTCCCGCGAAGAGCTCCTGTTTGACCCCTCGCATGAGGAAACGAACTTTCTTCTCCTCAGGCTTGTCTGGGTCAGCGTGACGAAATAGGCGGGTCATCTCCTCTGTGAAAATTCCAACCTTCTCATTCGGTAGCTGAACCCGGTTCTCTAGTTGAGCAGCGGCCCTTTCTTTGCGAGCGACGCTCGCGAACGTTTGCAGAAATGCGCCGCAGAAGACATCCCACGTTCGGAGCGTGGACTCACGATTCTCTAGCCAGGTCCTTGCGGTGTCTTCCAGGTAGAAGTACACACGCCGGTAGATACCCAGCACCTCCACCAGATGTCACGGGGTCGTGACGTGGCCGAAGACAGGAGACTTCGTGTTGGGATTTTAACTGTTTATTTGGGCGAACCTGTGCCGGTAAACAGAAAGTCCAATTACAGCAGCAGTGTCGCACAGATAGCAGTCTCAGACTGATAGCGGCGAACGGAGCGTCGGCCTTCGATGAACTACTCACAAGCGGCGAAGCGCGTTGGCATTTATACTCCCGCCGTCGAATGTTCTAGCGCTACCGCTGGCGGCGGCGTACGTTCCAGAACAATCTGTACCATTCGCACAGTGGGCGTGATCTTATCGAAATGATCTACTACAGTCCGGAACCCTCTCTAAAACTGCTGGCGCGGTTTGCGCTGAGAATCGTGTGGTGTTTTGGGATGATAACAAAAGCTTGGGAAATGGAACGTGGCATTATTTACATCGCATTTACACTGCATCGTTAGACGCTGCAGTTATTCCTGATGACTGGCGCTCGGCAAAAATAATTCCGGTCCATAAATCGGGCTCCACTTTGGAAGTTAACAATTACAGGCCTGTTTCCTTAACTAGTACTTGCTGTAATTATTTGAGCACATTATATTTAAGGCCACGATCACTTACTTAGAAAATAACAAACTACTGTATGCCCAGCAGCATGGATTTAGGTATGGTTTGTCGACCACCACCCAACTGGCTGAAATAACTGATGATTTAATTAGAACGCTTAATTTGAAATGTCAAACCGATGCCATCTTTTTGGATTTTTCCAAGTCCTTTGACGTCGTACCCCATCAGAATTTAATAACAAAATTATTAGCTATAGGCATTGAGCAGAAGGTTGCAGCATGGATCGCGAGCTACTTGAGTAACAGAAGACAGTGTGTCACCATAAATGGCTGTCTCTCGAAAGAGTTGGCAGTGCATTCGGGAGTTCCGCAGGGCTCAGTCCTCGGACCTCTTCTTTTTTTGGTTTATATTAATAATATTTATTTTTGTGTCGAGCCACCGATCTAGATTAAACTATTTGCGGACGACTGCGTAGTGTGCACATCCATAAATAACCAAAAAGACCAAATTAAACTTAATGATGCCTTGCGCTGAATTAACGAATGGTGTATAAGGTGGGGACTAAAAATAAATCGTTCAATAACTAATTCCGTCACGTTTACCACCAAAACGTTACCCCTTCATTGCACATATTTCATAGGAAATGCTGCAATCACGAGAGCTGATCGGGTTAAATATCTGGGAGTTACACTTACCCGTAACCTCAGTTGGGAAACGCACGTTGAAAATGTGTGTTCGGGTGCACTGAAGAAATTATTCTTTTTGAAAAGAAAACTGCGTAACACTTCTCCCACGTTAAAACTAAAAGCGTATAAAGCACTCTTGCGACCAAAATTGGAGTATGCCGACATTATTTGGAGCCCATGGCAACAATATTTGATTAAGAAAATAGAAAGGGTCCAAAATTTAGCACTGCGCTTTATATATTCCGCTTACTCCCGACAACATAGTGTAACTAATGTACGTACTAGGGCAAGCCTACAAGTACTAGAACAGCGCAGGATAATATCCAGATTAAAATTCGTCTACCAACTTGATCACGGGGACTTTAAATTATCACTGGAACGATACCTTCTGCAGCCTTCTAAACTTTCAGCTAGGACAAATCACAACAAAACGTTTAGGCAGCCACCCAGCCACATTAATGCCCACAAGTTCGCTCTCTTTCCTCGCGCAATTTTTCATTGGAACGCATTACCTGCGGAAGTAGTGAATGCTGCCTCGACGGCTTCATTCACTCAACAGATAGAAAAGATTAATTTTACCATATAAGTGATGTATGCTGAAAATAGTGTCACTTGAGTGCAATTCATCCGGCTACGAATGTTGAAAATATTCTTAGTTGTGCGCAGTTCTGTTGAACAGCGAGAAAATGTATTTGACTTTTCTGTACTTGATAGTTATGTATTCTTTCATTTATGCCCTGTACTCCAGTGTCTTACTAGTTATTGCTTGAATGTATTGTTTGTATCCCACTCCTGCATGGGCCCGGGTAGGGCCTGCAGTATCTGTAAATAAATAAAAAAAACTATCCCTCAAGAGGAAGGTATATAACAGCTGCATCCTGCAGGTATTTAGCTACGGAGCAGAAACCTGGAGACTTACAAAGAGGGTTCAGCTTAAATTGAGGACAACACAGCGAGCAATGGAAAAAAATGGTGGGTGTAACCTTAAGGGACAAGAAGAGCGCAGAGTGGATTAGGGAACAGACTGGGGTGAAGGATATAATGGTTGAAATCAAGAAGAGGTAATGGACATGGGCCGGGCATGTAGCGCGTAGCGTAGACAGGATCACCGCTGGTCATTAAGGGTAACTAACTGGATTCCCAGAGAAGGCAAGCAGGTTTGCGGGAGACAGATGGTTAGGTATGCAGATGAGATTAAGAGGTTTGTGGCTATAAATTGGCAGCAGCAAGCACAGGACCAGGTTAACTGGGCCTTTGTCCGGCAGTGGACGTAGTCAAGCTGATTATATATATATATATATACATACATATATATATATATATATATATATATATATATATATATATATATATATATATATATATATATATATATATATATATATATATATATATATATATATATATATATATATATATATATATATATATATATTCATAAAGGAAGGGAAGCCTAGGATGGGATACGGAGAATATTACCCGGACCCAGCATCACTTTGGTTTTTGGTATACTGAAACAATGGCTCCGCAGCAGACAACGTCGAAGCACATTTACTGGAGGTACCCAAAGAATGTACCATCTATGATTGCCGTAGGAGACTCTCAGACGAAGGACATTTATCAGTACTTCGATCCAGCGCTGGCTGATACTCCAGCATTTGTGTCTCAGTGCGCTGCCTTAATCGCTGACGTGCCAGCTCTATTAGAAGTCATGCCTCGGAACACCACTAGAGTCGTCCTACACAAAGGTACCAATGACCTACTTCGAGCCTCAGCACAGAAAGCTTTCGACAGCTACTGTAATCAACCATATTGCCAAGGAACGACCCGAAGTTACCTTGATCTACACTACCCTCATCCTACCAAGGACCAGAAACTGCCGACGATGGCACCCCAGTGAAACTTTTGTGCGTTGCTGCAACCGTGAAGCGTGTTATTTTAACGCTCTGCTGTGTCGCCGCTCTCGTCTGGTATCTTTCCTGGATCACGGCTTCGAATGGTTCCCTTCGCACCGCGTACTGGCCGCTGATGGCTTGCATCCTAATTTTTAAGGGCCCTAAACTAAAAAACACAGAAATGTATATTACAAAAGACTTCTCCCAGAACGTTCGTGAAGTCAGAAAGAAACTTCTGGACAGCACAAGTGAAAACCGTAAGCGGAAAGAGGAGGTAAAGCTGGTTTTTGATAAGGTGTCCGTGAATGGGACTATGTATGTGTGGGACAAAGAAAAAAAATGATAAGGTGCCTCTTCGAAAACGATCAGCCATATGACAACCTTCCGTATCCCCTTCTATTAAGCTACTAAATGTTAACTGCCGTAGTATTGTAAACAAGCCACTTGAACTAGAACATCTGATATCGATACATGATCCGGACATTGTTGCCTTGACAGAAACCTGGCTTCACCATGGAATCCACGATTGCGAATTTGTTCCCCCAGATTATTATCGCAAAGATCGTGATTCCAGGGGAGGCGGTGTGGCGTTTCTCTTTAAAAATAACATACAAATTGCTAGAATGGCCAACCCCATTGGCGTTGAGGCCTTATTTTGTAAGATGTGTCGCGACAAACAGTGCATGGTCATTGGTGTTGTTTACAGACCCCCTGGTACCAGAATTGATGCTTTGCAGAATTTAAAGGAATACATTGGTCTCCAGATAACGAAAGACACGAAACTTGTACTCTGTGGTGACTTCAACCTACCTGGTATTGAATGGCCCACCTTCTCTTCTGGTACTAATGATACTTTCAACAACGAGGAGTTGATTGATATTGCATTTCGATTTGATTTGGTTCAACTAGTTCATGAGTATACACGTATTCACGGAGAAAGCAAATCAATACTAGACCTTGTTTTTGTTCGGTCTAATATTGACGGTCACTATGAGTGTGAGGTACTGGATGGTCTCTCAGATCATAAGTGTGTCTTAACTCAATTTCGTTTCTCTCTTCCAAAGAAAGGTTGAAAATGACTCGTGTTCCAATTTTCTCTGCTGCTAACGATGTTTGTATACTAGACAGATTGGAGTCTGTGTATGATCACTTTTTGAGTACTTCTATGGACACTATGTGCGACGCTAACTCTCTCTGGGTGAAATTTAAGAACACAGTACACGCATGTATTGACCTCTTTGTTCCCTTCCGCTATCGACCAGCAAACCCCTCGAATCCATGGATCACCCGTGACATCATTCATTTAAAAAGAAAAATTAATCGCTTGAACAAACGGTTCAAAAGAAATCGTAATACGAAGCTAAAGGAAGAAATTTACCAACTCTCTCGTAAACTAAAAGACCTACTGCAAACAGAGCGGCGTACATTCTACACTGTGCGCTTGAGCAGCATGATTAAAGAATCGCCCTACAAATTTTGGCGAAGTATAACCCCTAAGCCCTCGGAAACTAGCACTTTCGTAATAGATAGCATCTGTACCTCAGATTCTACAGAAATCTCGAATTCATTTAACGAAAACTTCAAGTCCGTATTTACAGTCGACGACGGAACTATCCCGCCTTTCGATAAATATAGAATGCTGCCATCTGTTGAGGATGTTATAATTACCGAACCCGGTGTACTTAATCTGCTCCTCAACTTAGATGAAAAAAAATCTCCAGGACCTGATGATATACCCAATGCATTTCTGAGAAGATACGCGGAGTGGGGCGCCAAATTCCTTGTTATTATTTTTACTTTGTCTCTTTCAACTGGCGTCCTGCCGGAAGATTGGAAAGTGTCCAAAATTCAACCCCTATTTAAACAAGGGGATAAACAGTCAGTTACGAATTACCGTCCTATAGCTTTAACCAGCACTTGTTGTAAATTATTAGAGCATATCATTCATAAGCACATATCTACTTTTTTAACAACGCATTCGATTCTCTCTTCAGCGCAACATGGTTTTAGGCGCGGCTTTTCCACTGTGACCCAACTTGTCGAAACCGTACATGACTTCGCCGTGACTATCAATGACCGTAAGCAAACAGATGTGATATTTATAGATTTCACGAAAGCGTTCGACAAGATATCTCATGTGAAACTAATGATCAAACTACGTGCCATTCTTAAAAATGATAAACTTTGCAGTTGGATTAAATCATACCTTACTTCTCGTTACCAATATATCATCTTCAGCGACACTCCTTCTAAAATAGTACCTGTCACTTGGGTGTACCCCAGGGTTCGGTTCTGAGTCCGTTGTTATTTCTTCTTTATGTTAACGACATTGTTGGCGAGCACGACATGAAAATTAGGTTGTACGCTGATGATTGTCTGGTTTATTCTGCTGCGGACTCTTCGGATGACCAGATTAACCTTACTTTGAAGCTGAACGATGTTATTCAGTAGTGCAACACATGGCAGATGTCTGTTAATTATAAAAAAGTGCTGTTATGTCAATCACAAAAAAGAAGCAACCCCTTATTTTCAATTACACAGTCGAGAATAACGTTCTAACGCGAGTAACTGAGTATAAATACCTTGGTTTACATATATGTAACAACTTGCATTGGGATAAACACATTACAAACGTTGCAAATCAATGAATGTATAAACTTCACTACTTGAAAAGGTGTCTCAGAAATGCTCCAACAAGCGTAAAATTACTAGCCTATAAAAGCATCGTGTTACCAATTCTCGATTATGGAAATGTAATTTGGGACCCTTTCATGGCGGCTAACATATCTAAATTAAATCGTGTACAAAATAAAGCAGTCCGTTTTATTTTTAATTGCTATGGCCGCGCATCAGTTTCGAAACTGACAGTCAAGGCTGGTTTATTGAACACTGCAGACAGAAATAAATTATGCCGCTTACGCTTTCTTTTTAAAATTGTGAAGAACCTTCTCAAAAGCGATACTCATCAATACTTAACGTATTTTTCTTCAGGTCATTCATCCCGCTACCGTCACTCGCTGAACTTAACCCCCTTCCAGCCGAAAATCAATGTCTTTAAGTATTCTTTTTTTTCCAAGAACAGTGAATGAATGGAATAGCCTTGAAAGTCATGTTGTCGAGCGAATTGATATTAACAAATTTGAAAGCCTACTTGACTTTTAAACTTTTCTGTCTTCTTGATCACTTGATACGTGTTCTGGTTCTCGGTGTATTTTGCACTCGCCGGACAATAATGTGTACTCTTCTTTTTGCAGTGTGTGTTGTTGCAATGCGTGTATCGGTTTCTTCTTTTCTTTTTTGTGCCCTTCGCAAGATCTTATTCACGCGCAACTGTGAATTGGCAATCAGTTCAATCTGGTTGTTGTTAAATCTGTATGTATGGTATGCGTTCGTTTTGTCTGTTTTATTGTGAAATGTAGCACACGTTTCTTTTCACCCTGCTACGACCCCTTAACTGGGGTCAGCAGTATTGTAAATAAAATAAATAAATAAGGGGTTTCGCTCATGGCAAGCCATATTCGGCACATTTGTTACAAGCCATCCAGCGCAATGTCCCACTCCTGGTTGCCCACCGATCCACCTCAGCATCACGCAAGGAGGCCTACCGTTGTGCGCGAGTCGTCTGACGCAGCACTGGTGATTGACCAAACAAGTAGTTGTGCTTCCCCTCAGAAGCCAACATCACCCCACGAGCGAGTGATGCAGGACTATCGCAGCAAGGTTGCCTCGAAAAGTTGCCCGACAGACTCCGCTACGAGAGGTTTGTCAATTGGACCTTCGCATTCAGCAAAGGACCCTCCAGATCCCTCAGCCAGTGGTCACCGCTACAACCTTCGCAGCCATAGCCAAACCGTGCGACAGGGACCTGCCGATTGACTACAGACTTTGTTACCCGGTAAAAACATTTCTTGCCTCTGTTCAAAGGAATTTTTAGGTTACGGAAAGTTGTAGAAAAACGTGTTCGCAACGACCTACATGTAGAAACTTTGAACACCTACTTAACCGCGTCTGTTGCACCTAAGGGTCTACGTATCATTTTGAAACCAGCCCTATCTAACATGTCTCAGCAAAATATAGATAGGTGGGACGACATATTAAGAAATGCTTCACTACAACTCACCCGAGCTACCCTTGATCATTATCGTTCTTCAAGCAAAAAAATCCTGCACCAACAAAATCAAATGTCAGCAAATTTAAGCCTCTTGTCTAATGAATCCACCGCACTAGAGGCATTCGCATCTAAAAAGAATCGTGAAATTTACGCATTGAAAGTCAAGAAGATGTCGCGTGATGGTGTTTGGTGCCCTAGCCAGAACAATGCATGCAATTACGTCCCTTTGCAAACAAATCCGGTACAAGCTTACCCCGATACTTCTTTGTCACCTTCCATTGACAAACATATCGTCAAGGAGCAGAACAATATAGTAAATATTTCGGACATTGTACTAAGTGCTGAGGAACGCAGTGATCTGTGCCGCGGTCTCAATTTCTGTCCTGCCACAGGCGGACACAGTGAATTTCAATTACTGAAAGACTTGGATATTTTGCCCGCAACTTACGCTTGCGCGAGTTTTTTCATGACCGGCAAAAAACAAATGGTTCCGCAAGCGCATTACCTTCTGGAAAGCGTTGGGTACCTCCCTCACAACGAGACAGATGCTTAGATGTGTATATCAAAGCTGTACAACGAGACGTACTACAGTCGTATCGAAAGCAAACGCCGCTTCGCCGTAACCTAACCACCAGTGAAATGAAAGCATTAAATGCCTTTTCCTGTCACAACGACAACGTCATCAAGCCTGCGGACAAAGGTGGGGCTGTTGTCATGATGAACAAGTCTGATTACGAAGCAGAGGCCCAAAGACAGCTCGCAGATACGAGTTTTTACAAGCTTCTGGATCACGACCCCACTGAACAATTTAAATCTCTTGTACAGAGCACTTTGCTAGAGCTTTTGTAAAACAAAAAAGTGCCTGACAATGCGATTCATTCTCTTATTCCTTTAGGTCCTGTTTCCGGTCGTTTTACCTTTTGCCTAAAATACACACGATAAACAACCCCGGCCGTCCCATTATTTCAGGTATAGGTACTGTCACAGAAAAATTGTCCAGCTATGTCGATTCTCTGATCAGTAGTATCCCAGCATCACTTCTGTCTTACGTAAGGGACACTACCGACTTTGTTTCTGGTATAATTGATCTGATTATTCCTCAAGGTTCCTTTTCGGTCACGCTAGACGCATCGTCTTTATACACCAACATTCCGCATGTAGACGGAATAGCGGCAGTTGCCAGGTCCTATGAAGCAGCATCACCGGGTAAATTTATCGACAGCAACACATTAGCAGTATTACTCAGGCTCATTTTAGAGCTAAATAACTTTCAATTTGAAGGGCAACACTATGTCTGAGTCAGTGGCACGTCAATGGGTACGCGTATTGGACCCAACTATGCCAATATATTCAAGGGCCAGCTTGAACGTGAATTTTTTGAAATTCGTGCGCTGAAACCTTTTTGTTATAAACGTTACATTGATGACATTTTCCTTATTTGGCCGCATGGAGAACAGGAGTTGCTTTCCTTCATATATGACTTTAATGATGCCCATCCACCAATATCATTTTCTCATACCTATTCCACATCAACGCTTAGTTTTCTTGATGTAAGCATTTCGATTGTAAATAATTAGCTATCCACTGCTCTATACAGGAAGCCTACAGACCGGAAACAGTATTTGCACTTTGACAGTAGCCACGGGAAACATTGCAAAACTAGCATTCCGTACAGTCAGGCCTTACGCTTTAAAAGAATCTGCTCAGAGCAATCAGAGTTTCAAAAAAAAATCGCGGAACACTAAAGGATGCTCTAGTAAAACAAAAATATCCGCCGCAATTAATTGATGACGCAATAAAACGTGCCGACGTGCATAATCGTAGAACGCTGTTGTGCGCTGCTAAAAACTCGACTCCCTCCCCACAGACAAACTTAGTCCTTACCCATTCTGCGTCAGTTCCGCGTGTTTCGAATGTGCTGAGAAAGCACCACAATATTCTAATGCAAACTGAACGCTCAAAAACCATTTTCACCGAACCACCTAAAGCAGTGTATCGCAAATCTTCTTCTTTATACGGATAATCTTACCCGGACCCAGCATCACTTTTGTTTTTGATATATTATATATATATATATATATATATATATATATATATATATGTATATATATATATATATATATATATATATATATATATATATATATATATATATATATATATATATCCGGCAGTGGACGTAGTCAGGCTGATGATATATATATATATATATATATATATATTTATATATATATATATATATATATATATATATATATATATATATATATATATACCAAAAACAAAAGTGATTCTGGGTCCGGGTAAGATTATCCGTAGGGAAGACGACGCACGTACGAAGTGATTTTATTGACGTTTCGGCCGTGGGACCGGCCTTCATCAGATGGATCCGGCCTTCATCCTGATGAAGGCCGGATCCATCTGATGAAGGCCGGATCCATCTGATGAAGGCGTTGACTGGCGGGATATTCTACATGCCACGTGTTTTCACCCAGCCTTTCAGTGATGATGAATGGTCCTTCGTACTTCGCGTAAAGCTTCTTTTCAGGTGATTGTGTGCATCGTTGCACCCACACTTCGTCTCCTGCACTCTATAGTGGTGCTGGTCGGTGCCGGTGGTCGTAGCACCATTTTGGGGCCTTTTGCGCGTTTTCGATTCCTTGGCGTGACATGACATGGCAGGTGGTTTCCCTGGCACGCATGACATGGCATGTGGTTTGCCTTGAAGCGGTATGTCTGCAGCTTTCAAGGGGTGCTCAAATTGTACACGGCAGACAGTTTTGGAACCTGCCCGTACACAACTTCATAAAGTGAAAATCCAATTCATACCTGGAATGCCGTGTTAATCGCATATGCAGCTGCTTGTAGGTGATTGTCCCAGCCAGCTTTAATAGGTATCTTGTTCCTACAATACAATACAATACAATACAATACAATACAGTAGAGCATGTATTGTTCCTACAATACAATACAGTAGAGCCTGTAGAGTCTGGTTGTATCTCTTCGTCAAGCCATGCGTTTGCGGATGGTACGCTGAAGTGAAATGTTGTGCGACACCAGCGTTTCGGAGGTACGTCCGGAGCTCATGATTGTGGTAAGTAGTCGCTGTGCGCGAGATTGTCTAGGCAGGCCGTGTTTCCTGCAGGAATCTGATCGCACAGCTGGGTGCGAGAGAGGGTGCTGCAACAACCTCCACGAACTTTGAGAACTGGTCCACTGCGACTATGATGTATCGGTTCTCTGCCGCTGTAGTCGGTAATGGACCGACGTGGTCAATCCAGATTGTGTCGAAAATAATGTCTGGGGGCAGAATAGGTGTAAGTAGTTTAGGTTGGCATCCCAAGACATGCCTATGCTTGTGGAACACCTCGCAGCTTGCGACATAGGATTGAACGCTTCTCTCCATCCTTGGCCAGCAGCACTGTTCTTGGGTCTTCCGAAGAGTAGGTAGGCGACCAACGCTTCCACCTTCCGGGGCATCATACGGGGCGTGTAGGATTTCGGAACGCATAGTCGATGAAATGACTAAAAGGTGGCATTCTTCTTGGCTAGTAGTTCAATGGTGTATATACAATGATCTACCGCGAAGGACAAGCCTTGAATTACTGTGCTAGCTTTCTGAAGACGTTATTATTGCTGCCAAATCCGCATCGTACTGGTGAGAGTTTGAGATACCCTCTTGCCAAATCCAGCCTTCTTTGGCTTGTGAAGAGGTTTCCTCGCACGGGTTTCGCGACAGTGCATCGGCAGTCTGGTTTAGTGTTCCTGTGCAGTGCCTCACATCGTAGGTGTAGTCTTATAGCCGGATGATGCAGCGAGTGAACCTGTGTGTCAGGTGTTGCTTAGCAAACAATCACGCAATCGCAGCATTGTCCGTCACTACCGTGAACTTGTGACCGAACAACTAGTGCCGGAACTTCTTGTCCATGCTCCAGACTGCAGCCAGACACTCTAACTCGTCTCAGTGGTAATGGCGTTCCACGTCGGATAGCTTGCGGCTAGCGTACGCTAAGACATGCTCAGCTCCATCTGGGTCACGCTGAACGCTACTCCTAGACCGACCGTATGCGTCGTTGTGCACTTCAGTGTCCCATTTATCGTGAAAATGACCAAAAAAGGGACCCTGAGTGTGCCGTTGCTTGAGGATATGAAAGGCAGCATCCTGTGAAAGACCCCACGCAAAAGTCGACGCTTTGTTAAGCATATTTTTGAGTTAGGCTGCTGCTGATGCGAAGGTAGGAACAAATTTGCGCATATACGCCGTGAGGCCTAGAAATGCCTGCAGCTGTTTCAGACACGTTGGAGCAGGGGAATTGGCTACAGCTGCTACTCGTTCAGGTAAAAGTTGAACACCATCTGCAGAAACGGTGTGTCTCAAGTAAGAGGTTATGGGCGACAAAAATTGGCATTTTTCTCGGTTAAGATGGAATCCGGCATCAAATAGTCGTTGGAGAACGTTATCCGAATTTTGCAGATGTTCCTCTTCTGTTGCTCCAATGAGCAATATGTCATCAAGATACACGACACAAGCATAATTTTTCAATGAACCCAGGGCCACAATCATGGCACGCTGAAATGTACTCGGCGCTGTTCGCAGCCCAAAAGGCATGCGGCTGAACTCATAGAGACCCGAAGGCGTCCGGAACCCAGATTTGCACTTGTCTTCTTCAGCAACATTAATTTGCCAATATCGCACACGGAGGTCAAGTGACGAAAAAAATCTAGAGAGCCGTACAGTGTCTATGGCGTCACCTATTCGAGGAAGCTGGTATGAATGAATCAGGAATTGTGTGCTTATTCAATTCTCGATAATCAACACAAAACCTCAGGCTCCCATTCTTTTTCCGGAAGACACGGCAGGCACGGCCCAAGGGCTAGACAATGGTCTGATTACGTCAGCTGGCAGCATTTCGTGCACTTGTTCGGCGTAACGTCACAGTGGTACAGAGATGGGTGCGTTATCATCTGTGGGTATTGGATGTTGAAGTAAGCTAGTACCTGGTAGCTGCGACGTACTTTCCCGAAAATCACTCTATGCCGTTCGAGCACTGAGGAAAGGGTTGTAGGTCCGTCAGCCTCTCCTTTAGTAATTTCAGTCGAACCCGAGACCAATGGACATAGAAAGACTTCGCCACGCTTGATGACAAGCTGTACATCACCAGATAGGAGATAGTGGGCTCCCAGGACCAAGTCTGTGGGCAAATGCTCCAAGACCGGAACAGCAGTCAGGAATTCATTCCCGGCTTCTGTTTGCAGCTGCATGTCGAGTGCACCGACCGGTGAGGCGCTGCCACCGAGGCCGCAAAGAGGTGGGTCGGTCCACGGCTGCAGGGCGGCGGGGGCGTGCCATCGAAGCAACGCTGTGCGCTGCACTCCAGTATCCACTAGAGCTCTAAGCTCCCCGATGCCACCGACACGGACGCGAACTGTAAAGAATGGATGCAATTGGTATTTAACGGCTTGGTGCGAAGCTTGTGGGCAACTCTCAGTTCCATGTCCGCAGTGAGCGCACCGGCAGCAAGCATGTCGCATTGGCGCACGTTCCTGCGCAGGGAGAGCACGAAACCGCCATCTATGTCCTGCAATTCTACCGCTCTTTGGATGAAAGTGCGAATGTCATGATGTTATGTTTGCACAGACAGTATTTCAGCATGCGTCAAGCCATATACGCCAACGACGACGTACTGTCTGGCTGCTGCAGAGGGCCAGGCTTTGTCACACGCCTGTAGGAGGTGTAATTTCTCGTAAATATAGGTGGAAATGTCTTCTGTGGGTGCTTGCTGGCGTGACCGCATCTTCATAATTCGAGTGTCGTAGGCACCTGGACGTGGTGCAAATGGAGACGTCAAAGCAGCACTCCAAGTAGACCACGATATGTACTTGTGTCTCTGGAAACACTGCCAGGCTTGGGCAGCACTTCGGAGACGATCTTCCGCGATGAAATTTTTAGTGAGTCCTGGCCAAGAATATCTTCACGCGATCGAGTCGATGGTGCCAATCCAGGTAGTTGTGTCGTCTTCAAACCCATGAAACTCCAAAATTTCAGTCCCAGCAAGTAACCTGAGTGCAGCACACTCAATGGCGGACGTTGAGCATCGTGCCGTATTGTTGAGCTGTTGTGCCAGCATGGCAAGGTCGGCGTCGTCATACTGCCATGGAGCCGCCGTAGAGGCTTCGACGCCGTCTTCAGACTCCAGGAGTTCTTGTTGACTTGGAAGGGCCACGGATGTAGGCGGGTTAACGTATTCCGATGACTGTACGGTTTGTGACTGCGCCATTGTAAGGAACGAGACTCAGAGACAACACCTGATCCTGGGCCAGCTGTTCTTATTCTGTTCTCTAGTGTGATGACCGAAGGCGAAGAGGAGAACTGGATTGTGGGGTATGGGTTGGGATTGGCGCAGAACAGAATAAGAACAGCTGGCCCAGGATCGGGTGTTGTCTCTTAGTCTTATTCCCTACAATATATATATATATATATATATATATATATATATATATATATATATATATATATATATACATATATATATATATATATATATAAATTAAACATTGAGAATAGTGCAGTATCGGAAACAAAACAATGTTTATTTATAGCTAACAGTTTCGTCTGGCAGACCACGCTTCTTCGGAGGTTCTATGCGAAATGATACAAGTTCCCGCAGCCGAAGGCCAGCCTCACAGTTTGGAGACCTCCAAAACTAAAAAAATAAAAAATGAGAAAAAGAAGGAAAAAAAGAAAAAAATTGGTCCCGCACTTGCATGTTTCTGCATATGTCCTCGAAAGGCGGTAGTCTTGTGTGTGGGGATAAAGTGAACAAGAGATTTATTTAATGTTCTGTGCAAGAAAATCGTTGAGTGATATTCTGGAGGTGCTGCGTTAGAGCGTGCAGCGGAGGCTAACGAGCACATCAAGGCACGTCACTCGTGAGACATGAGCGCCGTTTGTCAGTTTTCTTAGAAAACAAAATGCGTGGCTCTGAGACGGCTGCGCGCGCCCATCTCAGAGGTAATAAGGTGTAGAACGCAAGGCGACGGGTATGTGCCACCACCGTCCGGTCTTAGCAGAGCGTTAGAAATACTCCCCGTTGCGTGCAAGCGTTGCACGGTCAGCGCAGCGTGATAAGTGCTACTGTCCTTAAAATTATTTATGTATGCCTTTTCAGTAAAAGACACACATGCAGAATATATAAGTGTTGTTATGGTGCCCCAGACATGTGCAATAATTGCTTTTTAGTTGAAAAGTGCACAAGCATTAACGCTCAACTATGAGCAACATTGGTGGGCGCTGCGGATGGGGTCGGCCTTTTTAAATATCCGATACCGTTAAGTGTGGAAAAACAGACAAATGGACAGACAGACAAAAATTTTTGCGTTAAAGCTCCCCAAGAAAGACTATCGTCATTAAAAAAACGAGACAAACGGGCTAGCGAGGCAAGAGACAGAGAACAAGAAGAAGAAAGAGAAAGGAGGGACGGAAAGTTGTTGGAAGCGGGTGGGTAATTGAAACTGAAGGTAGATAAGACGCGCCGCCAGAAGAGGCAACCAAGAAAACGGGCAACAGGGAAACATATTGCCGCTTACTCGCATCCCACACACGGATCGAGTTGAAGTTCACGTGGTTAGGCGGCTGTTCAGACAGGAGACAACGCCTTGCTTCGGGCCGGCTATTTGTTTGTTTGTTTTTTGCCTCTAATCCATGGCTCGTACCCACTCTGGGGGATTGGCCAAGAGAACATATAGTCTCACACGGACAATAACTGCATTATTGCTTACAACGAAAAAAAGGGGGGGGGTTATTTAGGGAAGACAGTATGTTGAAAAAAGAAAGAAACCAAAGATTTTGATAGTGAGAAAAAAGAATCAACAAGAAAGTAGACACTAGTAGCTATAACTTGATTTTGGGAGCCGACCAGACAGCTGGTTTTGCCAAACCCGATTAATTTGGTATGTCATGGATTTATCCAGATTTCAAAAATTACTTTTCCACGTGGTTTTTTTTAAGTACCTGTTAACGTGGGCTTTATGTTGAAAAACGTTTAGAGTCTTGAATAAAATTACACACCGCTTGGAATGCATCTCTGTGGCAACTTCCCAAAACAGAGGCACCAAAACTTGGAACATTTTCTGTGGTTAAATTTAAACCTAGCTTCGCAAATGGAATATCTAAAAGGCTATTCCCTTCTGAGCTTCTTCTTCCTCCTCTAACACGCTCGCCTAGCATGCGCGTCTGTGCCAGAGTGCCAGTTTTGGTCTTCGTCATCACACACTACCATGACTGAGAGCATTGTCGACGTCGATGGGCCAGACGACAATGTTCTGGTGGGTGAGGCTAGCTGCAGGAGTTGACAGGGCTTGAGGTGGGCGGGGTTGGTTGCATCGACGTGGTCGGCCTCGACCAGGCTGGACGTTTGTCGGAATTGGCTCTGGTGGCCGACACTGCCTATGTTGCCTGGATCTTTCGTCATATCTTGGTGAGGACTGGGTTCTGGTTGGTCCCTTTGGTGATGATGAGTTCGCGGGCCCACATTGATTGTCGTGTGGTGGTCTACAACCTCGGCCACGCTGCGACATTTCAGAAAAAGCAGTTCGAGTTCGTTTTTTCTTTGGTGGACCAAACAGGCAGACTCGTGGTACTCAAAGTTCCCAGAGTAGGGTGGCTTGGAGTCCAATTTTCTTGGTGATGGTTTTGGCGGTCGGTTCTAACTGGATCGACATGGTCACATGTTGATCGCAGAACACTTGCTTTTTTCTCGCCCCATTTTAAAAGACAGGGCAGGAACTTGTTGGTTCGGTAACGCTACATGTAGCACCACACTCAGCCGTCTGCGCAATTTCCGATGGGTCGAGAGGCGCCTGGCGGTTCTAGTCGACTTTTGCGTCAGTGTAGCGTGGTGTTCTTGCACTGACCTGTAACGTGGCGCTTTGGCGCTTTTGCAGAGTTTTTACTGTTGGTCTTTTTGACGTTCTCAAGTCAGCAATACTTGAAGCCTAACTACGTAATGGCGGGTGACCATTGTCGGAGGCCGTTGCAGCAGAGAACTTGGACCGCACACGAAGGTGTTCAATGAAGTTGATCTCAGACTTCTCACAGACCTTCATTTCTTCTGAAAAGTCTTCTTTGAGCGATTCATAAGTGCTCTTACGTTTGGCCATTGAATGTGTCACACGTAGATCCGCATCCGTCTGGTCAGAGAACAGGCTGTTGTAATCTGTCGAGACGCACGTACTAGGCAACAGAACGTGCACTGCAACGTGGGCTAGTGCATCTAAGTGTTCAAGAGATGACGAGCATGGGTACAAATTTTCCGATCAATATAGATGCGTAAAGATCTCGACCATTGGCATGGGTGTTCTGGCGCCGGATACTGAGGCAGAGCCAGAGCATGGCTTTTGACCTGTGTCATTACAAGGCCCAGCTGTGTAGCTCCCTGCAAGCGAGCTGCAGCACGTAGTTGCAGCCTCGAGGTAGGGCGCTACCTGAGCTCCGTCTTCGGGGAAGATCTAGCTGGACTTGCTGGAGCCGCAGGGAATCCGGCCGAAAGGGGCAATCAGGGCAGTACTTCATTCTGCCCAGGACTGCTTCCTGATGCCTTCGTACTTCTGCCATGCACCGGCATCATCCCGAAAGCGGTCGATGGCAACGCACCATTTTTCTGGCTCCGTCCGATTCTCGCGAGCTCTGAGGGCGTTGTCGGTCGCCAGCTGCTTCGTTGCTCTGTGTAACCCGTAGACTTAGGGTATTTCACAGGCGGCTTTAGATTTGAGACTGCTTGCCAAGAATGCTCCACCCCATTCTTTATCTTCTAGTTCCTTTATTCTCGTGGTTCGGCTCCTTGGTTATTACCTGCCCTAAGTAGACATAGTCTTTTACAACTTCAAAAGGACTATTACCTTTCTCGAAGAGCTGCTTTCTTTCGAGGTTGTTGTATATTACTTTCGTTTTCTGCAGAATAATTTTATGACCCACCTTTCTGCTGTCCTTGTCTAACTCCGTAATCATGAGTTGCAATTCGCCCCCTGAGTTATTCAGCAATGCAATGTCATCGTTGAAGCGCAGGTTACTAAGGTACTCTCCACTAACTCTTATCCCTAATTATTCTCATTCTAGGCCTCTGAAAACCTCCTGTAAGCATGCGGTAAATAGCATTGTGGAGATTGTATCCCCAAGACTTACACCGTTCTTCATTGGTATTATGTTGCTTTCTTTATGAAGCATTATGGTAGCAGTTGATTCCTTGTAGATTTCTACATGATGTTTATATACGCTTCATCGACATCCTGATTCCGCAGTCTGCATGACTGCTGATATTCCTACTTAATCAAACGCCTTCTCGTAATATATGGAGGCTACGCATAGTGGTTGGCTATATTCTGAGCATTTCTCTATTACCTGATTGATAGTATGAATGTGGTCGATCGTTGTGTAGCCTGTTTGAAATGCTGCTTGTTCCTTTGGTTGATTGAATTCTAATGTTTTCTTAACTCTGTTAGCCACAACCTTTGTAAATATCTTGTATAACACAAATAGCAAGCTGATCTGCCTGTAATTCTTCAAGTACTTGTCATCTCCTTCCTTATTTATTAGGATTGTGCTAGCATTATTCCGAGACTCCTGTACTCTTCCACTCAGGAAACACCTCGTAAACAGGGTGGCTAGTTTTTCTAACAGATTTGTCCTCCATCTTTCAGCAGATATCATGTTACCTGATCCTCACCAGCAGCTTTGCCTCTTTGCATGCTCTCCAAGGCTTTTCTGACTTCTATCAATACTGGTGGGGTGTCCCTATCCATATTGGTAGTTATTTTGCCTTCTTTGTTTCTTGGTGCATACATCCAGTTTTCGCCTGTCACAAGTTTCCTCTTCACTGCTTTGACGCTTCCTCCACTTTGAATGCGAAGCATGCGAACTTTAGCGACATTGAGCGTATCTATCTATCTATCTATCTATCTATCTATCTATCTATCTATCTATCTATCTATCTATCTATCTATCTATCTATCTATCTATCTATCTATCTATCTATCTATCTATCTATCTATCTATCTATCTATCTATCTATCTATCTTTCTATCTATCTATCTATCTATCTATCTATCTATCTATC
This sequence comes from Rhipicephalus microplus, assembly GCF_043290135.1. Taxonomy (NCBI): domain Eukaryota; kingdom Metazoa; phylum Arthropoda; class Arachnida; order Ixodida; family Ixodidae; genus Rhipicephalus; species Rhipicephalus microplus. The sequence continues at coordinate 17,393,437 of NW_027464587.1, read as the reverse complement.
TATCTATCTATCTATCTATCTATCTATCTATCTATCTATCTATCTATCTATCTATCTATCTATCTATCTATCTATCTATCTATCTATCTATCTATCTATCTATCTATCCACATACACTTTTAGCTCTCCTGGCCGCATCGATAATGGTATCTATACAAAACTTGGCATAGCATAACATTAATGTATGAAAAACATATCTGACTAGTCATAACATGAAAATCTTGGTATGTATGATGAATGTCATGATTTTTATTTCATGATCCTGCAGCTTTCGCGGTAGTTCCATTCACATGGCATGTTGCAAAACTGGTATGGTATGACATGATTGCATGTCGAACACTAGCGACAGACCGTAACATGAAAATCATGACATGCGTGTTATGTAACAACATGACTACTTATCACGCTCATGATGCGCTCGCGGCAATTTCGCTAGCGTCACATACACCAAATTTAGTATTGCAGTACATGAATGGATATTGAAGGTACGTGACTGGTGCAAACACGATATACATGAGATGCGCGTCATGTAACAACATGACTACATGTCACACTGATGATGTGCTCACGGCTGTCTCGCTAGCTTCACATGCCAAATTTGGTATTAGGTGACGCCAATGGATGACGAGGGTATGTGACTGGTACAAACATGATAGTCATGAGATGCTTGTGATGTGAGAACACGACTACATGCCACAGTCAAGCCGCCAATACATTTCGACGTGACGTGGTGCGCGTGCTCGGCGGTGTTCATTTCGACGCGTCACGCAAACGTTGCGACGCCAGGCGCCGGTCCTGCCAAATACTAGCAGGCGCGCGCCGCGCTGCGTTGCTTTGACGCATGCACGTTTCAGCGCGTTCGGCGCCCCTCCATCCCGAAAAGAGGGAGACGCAGTGCTGTCTGAGTAACGGATCGGCGTGAAATGTAGCTTGTCGCATTTCACACCGGTTGCCGGCGGGCCACGCCGACGGACGCCGGTCGCATCGGTCGCACCTGGCGTCAGACTATAGAGTGCTCGCGTTTCACTAACGTAGCGTCGCTGTGCGCAGCGTGCGCGTGCGTTAACGTTACGTTGAAGTATATTGAGCCCTTTATGATGCGCTCACGCCCGTTTTGCTAGCTCCAAAAATACCAAACTTGTTGTTACGTGACGTCAATGAATGACAAATATATATGATTGGTGCTAACATGACAATCCTGACACGCGTGTCATGTAAGAACGTGACAGCATACCACGCTCATAGCGTGCTAGTGGCCGTTTCGCTAGCTCCACATATACTAAATTTGGTATCACGTGACGCGAATAGATGACGAAGGTAAACGACACATCCAAACATGATAATCGGGACACGAAAGTCGTGCACGGCATCATTTACCTCCACCTCTTAACGTTGTGCTAATTTTAAAGTAGCACATGAATATTTTTCATTCCTGCTTTCCATATCATCGACTCCTACTGTACGTCGATATGCAAATTTTTTTCCGAGCGTGTTCAATTCTCTCCGTGTTATACCTTCTTAAATCAGATACCTTACGCTTATTATTCAACTTCAAAAGCTCTGCCAGTTCTAATTTGTCTGTTTTACTTGAGACTTTCATGCTTTCACGCTTCATAATGAATTTTTTTGTTTCCTGGGAAAGCTTGCCAGTGTCCTGTCTAACTACCGTGCCTCCAACTTCCACGGCACACTCCGTAATGATAATCGAGAAATTATCATTCATTGTACCTACGTTAAGATTTCTTTCCTCAATAAGGGCTGAGTACCTGTTCTGAAGTGAGACTCTGAATTAAAGGTACTTTCCCTCTGTGTGCTAGCTCATTGATTGGCTTCTTGCGTATCAGTCTCTGTCGTTCCTTCTTCAAGTATAGGCGAACTCGAGACCGTACCATTCTATGGTCACTGCATCGTACCTTGCCAACCACTTTCACATCCTGCACGATGCCTGGGTGTGCACTCATTATAAAGTCTATTTCGTTCTTATTTTTGCCATTAGGGCTCCTCCATGTCCACTTGCGGTTTCCTCGTTTTCGGTAGAAAGTATTAAAAATCCCCTGAATAATTGCGTTCTGCGAATTCTACTAGTAGCTCTCCTCTGGCATTTTTAGTACCGATGTCACAATCTCGTACTGCCTGGTCTCCAGCCTGCTTCTTCCCTACTTTTGCATTAATGTCTCCCATCACTACAGTGTTTTGTGTTTTTACCTTACTCGTTGCCGATTCCACGTCTTCATAGAAGCTTTCAACTGAAGCGTCACCATGGCTGGGTGTTGGCGCGTAAGCGTGTACTTGCTTCATCTTGCATTGAATTTAATTACGGTACCTAGTGCTCCTTCATTAATGCTATAGTATTTCTCTATGTTGCCAGCTATGTTTCTGTGAATTAGGAACCGCACTTTCATTATTCTTCAGCCATCCAGGCCCGAATAGCAAAGAAGAAGCCCATTCTGTAGCACCATAGAGGCCTCGTCCTCTTAACCTCACCGAGCTCTATTATATCCCATTTAACACCGTCTAGCTCCTTGAATACTACAGCTAAACTTGCCTCATTAGACAAGGTTCTCGCGTTAAACGTTGCCAAATTCACGTTCTGAAGGCGGCCTGTCCGGATGCAGAGATTCTTAGCACCCTGTGCTACATTGCAGATCTCACCACCGCCGTGGTCAGTTGCTTCGCAGCTGCTGGGGACTGAGGGCCGTGAGTTAATTGACGTATGCACGTGGAAGGTAGTGGCCAGATCCTGTACCAGGGTGGCCAATCCATCTCTGGTGAGGGAGCATGTAACCGGTGGTGATCACCGGTGAGGCCGCATCCCAGGTCACTCAATGCAGTTCTATCACCACGCGGACTTTTTTTTATCCGGTTGGGAACTGCGCACCACCGTAATTTTAGCCACGGGCTTTTTTCTATATATATATAAATATATATATATATATATATATATATATATATATATATATATATATATATATATATATATATATATATTGTATGCCTGCCTCCATATTGTATAGTAGGCTCCATATTGTAGTGTATATCGGGCTCCATATAGCTCCATACTGGGCTCCATACTGTATGCCTGCCTGTTTTACCAAAAGTGAAGGTATTTTTCAGACGCCTTCTCTCCGTAACATTTTGGTGGAGAGTGCGGGTCTTCCCACAGTCAACATCACGACGATTCTACGCAGCGCACGTTTCTTGGCTGCCTGTGCGATGCCTGATCAAGACGAGCACGAGGATTATTCGGAGACTACCCCGACCGTGCTTCGTCCAACTACGCAGCAACCAACAGCACCGCATTCAGCTGCTACTAACCGCACCATCGTCCTGACTCCACCGCGTGACCCAGGCGCCTTTTCGGGCAGTGACAGTATTGACGTGGAGGAATGGCTTCAGCTGTACGAAAGGGTGAGCGCTCTTTACAACTGGGATCCGATGCTCATGTTGGCCAATATTACTTTCTACCTTGATGGTACAGCTAAAGTTTGGTTTTCCAACCACGAGGAAGATATCATGAGTTGGGACATCTGTAAGCAGAAACTCATCGATCTCTTCGGCAAGCCCATCGGGCGTCGTCGTGCTGCGCCGAAAGAACTAGCGTGTCGACTCCAGTCCTGCACCGAGTCGTACGTCACATACATACAACATGTGCTCGCCCTCTGCCGGAAGGTTGGTGACAAGATGCCAGAATCTGAAAAGGTCGCGCACATCCTCAAAGGAATCGCCGATCATGCCTTCAATCTCCTCGTAGTTCGAAACTCATCGACCGTAGACGAAGTTATTAATTAATTCCGACGCTTCGAAGACGCGAAAAGTCGCCGTATTACTCGAAACTTTTTGCCTCTTCCCAACATGGCTGCAACATCTAAGTGCGAGGACGCCCATTTGCCACCAGCTCCTGCTCCTTCCGACAATATCGTGCACATCGTGCGCCACGAAATCGAGGCAGCATCTCCCCTGTCAGACCAGGTCCAGGCCCCTGACGACTCTCGCGCCTCTATTTCTTTGATAAAGAGTGTCGTACGCCAGGAACTGGCCAACGCCGGACTTCAGACGCTATGACCCGTTAACCGACCTGACTACCGACTGCCCAGTACACCTAATATGTCCCGCGGACCGAACAACCGCCCACGTAACCGGAACCCGACAAAATGGCGAACTTCCAATGAGAGTCCGATCTGCTTTGACTGTGAGCGAGTCGGCCATATTTCACGTCATTGCCGCACCTCCTGGGATTGCCAGCCATGGTCGCATTATGCCAACACCCGACGCCCACCTGCTAGCTCTCGGATGCCGATCTACACGGCACAAGATGATGCTTCGCCATCCAGGCCCGCCCAACGAAGCCACTCCCCGTCGCCCTCTGGACGCATGTCCCGCTCAACTAACCGGCGTCGCTCCCACTCACCCTCCTACCACCAGTCTTCGAAAAACTGAAAGGCGTAGCTCCTAGAGGTGAGCCTGCTTCGACGACCCGACCCGAAATTCCTCTACACACGATACCCGGACACAACAACTTGATTAAAGTAAACGTTGACGGTACTTCTGTGGCAGCACTCATTGACACCGGCGCTCACATACCAGTCATGAACTCCAGCCTTTGTGCTCGACTCAAGAAAGTGCTCACTCCTGCTCCGATCACTCTTGTCCGAGTAGCTGATGGTGCAACACCAGCGGCCACCGGGATGTGTGCCGCCCGTGTCACTGTTGCTGGACGTCATACCACTGTTTGGTTTTATGTACAGGACCACCGCCCACATGACATCATTTTGGGACTCGATTTTCTGTCGGAGCATTCCTCCCTAATTGACGGTTCTGCTGGTGTTGTTCAGCTCGTCCTACCACACGCCGTTGACCCTCCTGATCCTGCGCCGCCAAAGCTATGCTCCGCCGACTTTGTTCGCCTATCTTGTCGAGCTGTGACGTATATCGACGTCTCTTCTGATTCACCTGTAGCTGACGACGATTATGTCATTTCACCTAATCCTACAAAACTCTGTTCGCTTAATGTTGCGTTCCCTCACACCATCATCATAATGAAGGACAACGTGGCATATCTCCCTATTGTGAACTTTAAACTTTGCTCTGAACTGCTGCCACGAGGAATATTCCTTTCAACCCTTGCCCCGGCCAGCGACTACCACATATCGGTCTTAACAGAGGATACACCGTCATCTGCAAGTGTTCAGTCGCGCAGTACACTAGACTGCATAACTGGAATGATTGCCTCTGATCTCCCGGCCGATCATGTGGCTGCACTTTGTGGCCTTCTTGTGTCGTATCAAGACGTCTTTGATCTCTGCGATCAACCCCTAGGTCAAACGACCGTCGTAAAGCATCGGATCAACACCGGTGATGCAAATCCAGTACACAGGCGACCCTATCGAGTTTCGTCCACCGAGCGCCACGTGATCCAGCAAGAAGTCGACAAGATGCTTGCCCGAGACATCATTGAACCTTCTTCAAGTCCTTGGGCTTCGCCCGTTGTGCTTGTGAGAAAGAAAGATAACAGCAGGCGCTTATGTGTCGACTACAGAAATCTTAACAAGGTTACAAAAAAGACGTGTATCCTCTGCCGCGGATAGATGACGCTCTTCACTGCCTTAGTGGAGCAAATTATTTCTCTTTTATGGAGCTTCGTTCCGGGTACTGGAAGATATCAGTGGATGATATGGAGCGTGAAAAGACGGCATTTATAACTCCCGACCGGGCTCTATCAGTTCAAAGTAATGCCGCTCGGGTTATGTAATGCCCCGGCTACATTCGAACGAATGATGGACGCTCTTCTTCACGGTTTCAAGTGGTCAATCTCCTTATGCTACCTTCATGACGTCATTGTTTTTTCACCAACTTTCGAAACTCACCTCGAGCGTTTCTCAACAATTCTTTCGGTTTTCCGCAAAGCAGGGCTCCAACTAAACTCGTTGAAATGTCACTTCGGCCGCCGGCAGCTCACTGTCTTTGGGCACCTTGTCGATTATTCTGGTGTTCGTCCCAATCCTGAGAAAATCCGCACCGTCAAAGATTTCCCTGTGCCGACCTCTGCGAACGACGTTCGAAGCTTTGTGGGCCTTTGTTCTTACTTTCGTAGATTTTTGCGGAATTTCGCTGACGTCGCACGCCCGCTCACCTAACTATCAAAATAATTGTGACTTTTGTGTGGGGACCTGAACAAACCAAAGCAATTGTTGAACTGACGAGTAGACTTACGACGCCACCGATTGTCGGCCACTTAGATATATGCACTCCAACGGAAGTGCGTACCGATGCCAGCGGCCATGGAATCGGAGCCGTTTTGGCCCAACGACAGCATGACTGCGAGCGCGTTATTGCATACGCTGGCTGTCTTTTATCGCCAGCAGAGCGAAATTACTCCATCACAGAACGCGAATGCCTCGCACTCGTCTGCGCAGTGGCTAAATTTTGCCGTATTTGTATGGACGCCCGTTCACGGTTGTCACTGAACACCACGCCTTATGCTGGTTGTCGTCCTTAAAAGATCCTAGTGGACGTCTCGGCCGGTGAGCTCTGCGGCTACAGAAATATTCCTACACGGTTGTCTACAAATCAGGTCGCCACCATGAGGATGCTGATTGCTTGTCGCGTCATCCAGTAGACCTAGCAGACCTTTCTGAGAGCGGTGAGTCTACTTGCGTTTTGGCACTTTCCGCGTTTCGCAACATTGGATATCAGCAACGCCGTGATCCTCACCTCAGAGATATAATCCTTCGGCTTAGTGGTCCCACAACTCCTCTGTCTCTCCATATGTTCCTGCTCCAAGATGGCGTCTTATATCGCTACAGCATGCATCCTGACGGAACTGAGCTGCTGTTGGTCATACCACAACATATGCGCCAGAGTGTCCTTTCACAGTTGCATGATATTCCGACACCTGGTCACCTGGGAGTTTCAAGAACTTATGACCACGTTCGACGTCGCTTGTTTTGGCCCGGTATTTACCGATCCGTCTGCCGTTACGTCGCCTCTTGCATATCCTGTCAACACCACAAAAAACCAGCAACCCTTCCAGCGGGACACCTTCAGCCGAATCAAATCCCATTCGAACCATTTTATAGGGTAGGTGTTGACTTACTAAGACCGTTCCCTTTATCGGCCAGCGGAAACAAGTGGATAGCAGTCGCCACGGATTACACCACTCGGCATGACATCACGCGGGTCCTTCCTATGAGTTGTGCGACCGACCTCGCTGACTTTTTTCTAGAAGACGTCATATTACACCACGGCGCTCCTCGGCAACTACCTACCGATCGGGGTTGCTACTTTTTATCACAAGTTATCCACGACATATTACACTCTTGCGCTACAAAGCACAAGTTCACAACGGCATATCATCCTCAAAGCAACGGGCTCACGGAACGGCTAAATAAAACAATCACGGACATGCTCGCCATGTACGTTTCTTCCGACCATCATGACTGGGACTCCGCCCTTCCCTTTGTAACATTTGCCTATAATACGTCTCGGCATGACACTGCAGGTTTCTTGCCATTTTTCCTCCTGTACGGAAAAGAACCGACGTTGCCTTTTGACACGCTCCTTCCTGGCGTTAGCCACACGTCAGAATATGCCCGCGATGTGATCTCTAGAGCTCTAGAGGCACGTGAGATTGCTCGCCAGCGTCTGAGCGATTCGCAGGAACGACAACGACAGGTCTACAACGCGTGCCATCGTGATGTCCACTCCAGTCAAGGTGACACAGTCCTTCTCTAAACGCCGTAACGGCGAGTTGGCCTGTGCGAAAAGGTGACTTCACCTGTACACGGGTCCGTACCGTGTGGTGCGCCAAGTCACCGACGTGACATATGAAATTGAACCTCTTAACGCCACCAGCGCGCGATCGTGTTCTGACGTTGTTCAGGTCACTCGGCTGAACTGATATTACTCGGACCAACCAAGAACCGAGACGGTGCCTTCGCCGCCGGGGGTGATGCTACGGGGTGCCACAAATGAGCATTGTAGGAAAGAGGACGATGTTTAGGGCGAGCTCGTGCAGACTGGGCTCCATATTGTATGGCTGCCTGTTTACCAAAAGTAAAGGTATTTTTGAGACGCCTTCTCTCCTAACAATATTATCAGAGGGTGCATTTCTGGTAACTTTGGATGTTCATTCTACACATATAACTTTCTACATTCTACACAAATACAAACAACTTTGAATTTAATAATCGGTACTACCTTCAAATCAGTGGCACGGGAATGGGTGCAAGAATGGCCGCTAACTACGCTAACATAGTTATGCACCTCAAGATTGATAACTTTTGTATATAGCAGTCATATGTTTCTCTGGTTTTGTCACTAGTAGTGTTAAGAATTTTTTCTTTATTTCTGTACAAGTATGTACTCCATTTACTCTGTACAAAAACAATGTTACGCATGCTATATTAGTGTGTTATATTGTATTTCTTTTTATATTGTATGCTTTGAGGGGTGGTTTCGAGTGCCAGGGTCCTGTCAGGCAGAGGACATCTGCCTTTTGCCCTTGTATCCGAGACATACATTTGTCTGAAATAAAGACAACAACAACAACAACAACAACAACAACAACAACAACAACAACAACAACCATATAGAGTAAACTTTTCTTTCATCCTGTGATATCAAGCCTTCAATCGATAAACAGTGCCTAGACGACATAATCATGATATGAAGAAATTTGGAAAACAAGCTCCTCCAATTCATACAATCCATTTAACCAAGCGCATCCCAGCATTTATTTTACACTCTCCTACTCTAACACTGAAATGAGCTTCCTTGATGTACTCATTCGAATAGACAATAGTGCGTTAGTAACTAGCGTATACAGAAAACCTATGGACAGGCAGCAATACCCGCACTTCAAAAGCTGCCTCCCACGACTCTGCAAGACCAGCATTGCCTCTTTCCAAGCACACAGATTCATACAAATATACTCCCACACCGAGGACTTCCACAAAAGGAATATGAACCACCAATCACAAAGACACAAAGGTTTCTTGTAAGCATTATGTGACACCGGAAGGTGCCTTTTTGAACATATTAAGGAACACGAATATAATGTAGACGGGGCTATCAGTGAGCAACGGCTGCTTGCACACGTTTTCCAGACAAAGGAAATCACGTGCCACTTTGCGAAAGAGCAAAGGCAAAGTGGTACGTGAATTGACAGAGGCGATGTATATTAGGCAATTCGGCGAACAATGTATCAGTGTGCCGCCCCTGTCATTGTATGATAATGAATTTGGTTTTCCTTGTGGTAGTTTGTGACTGTAATTGTTCGAGATTTTCGTGTGCTTGTACGCATGCGTGAGATGTTTCATAAGATGAGCTGCGGTTCAATAAAATTCAGTTGCGAGTGTGCGCTTTTCCGAGTTTCTTCTCTCGTCTTCTTTCAAGTTTGCGCCAACGACGTTTTACACAAAGCTATGACAGCATGCAAAATCATAGAAACCGAGAAAATCTCGCAACGCTATAAAAAGTGCGCCTTGCTTTTTAGAACAAGGAAAGCCAGCTTTTATTGCAAAACATACCATGTCTGTTGTGCGGTGTCTTGGCGGCCCGGCACCGACGAAGAACAAAAAGCGTTGAACCGAAGCCCGCCAATGCCGCCAGTGGGAACGCCAGTAAGCTACCACGCCACGGGGCGCAGAGCACCCAAGGGAACATTTACCTCTTCCGAATGTTAGGTCACCAACTCTTTTATTTACCCATATATACAAGTCATGATACACGTCGCTGCTGTGCGAGGCGCCACATGACAACCGAAACCGAAACCGAAACAATCGCAACACCACAATGTTGACACAATGTTGCTGTTCCCTTGACTCCATTCTTGTGTAGCTTGTCTACTCTGTTTTTTCTTTTATCCTGTGAAAAGCGCATATACTATATTGCTGTGGTCGAAAAATAAAAGCCAGTTGTAGGTTCAGCGCTATATCTGTCTATGTATACTTTTCGTTCGTCTTCGTTCTATGCTCTCGGCTGCTGACCCGCAGGTCACGGGTTCGAATCCCGGCTGCGGCGGCTGCATTTCCGATGGAGGCGGAAATGTTGTAGGCCCGTGTGCTCAGATTTGGGTGCACGTGAAAGAACCCCAGGTGGTCGAAATTTCCGGAGCCCTCCACTACGGCGTCTCTCATAATCAATTGGTGGTTTTGGAACGTTAAGCCCCACATATCAATCAATCAATTCGTTCTATGCTACACCAACTAGGCCAACGCTCAACCTTTGTTTTAGCCCTAGGTGCGCCTTTGAAGAGGTATTATGCGGCATTTTGTTTTTGGGATACACAAGTGGACAGTGTGTTGCTTTTGTCTTATTTTGCGCATTCGGTGTCAATGCTGCAGGTGCGGGTGAGACTTACTGGGATGTTAGTTTTCAGTGATTTGGTACTCTGAATATCAAATGTAAAAAAAACAGCTCTGATCAGGCTATGAAGTAACTACTTCAGGAACTGGCAGTACACGTACCCATGTAGTCTGTACGGTACTATTTACTTGGACGTTACCACTGATTTCTGTCAATATATATATATATATATATATATATATATATATATATATATATATATATATATATATATATATATATATATATATATATATATATATATCATGAACGTGGTCTTCTTGTTGTCCCAACAGGTATGGGTGGAAATGGAGAAGTCCGGCGATGACCTGGTGATGAACTTTCCCATCACCATTGCCACCTGTCCATTCAGAATCCCAAACTCCAAGCAGGAGCCCTGCATCGACTATGGTACGAATGCCTAGATCCTGGTAGGCGTATGCCTCTTTTTGTGCAGAGGTAAACATATGTGGGCGTGATTCTGTAGGTACGACAGGGTTGGGATCAAGTAGTCGCCCGTTCACATCCCGCTCCCCTTTTTTTATTCGGCTATCTTATTGCACTAATGGTTTTCCATCACATTCTGTGCTTATGTACTTCAGTATAGCAGGTTGGCACCACTGTTCTATAGTTATTGAGACGCTTCGTACTCAGGTACTCAGCACCACCCCGTAAAGCACAGCTCGAGTGCCTCAGTGTGAAGCGCACTTGAGCATGAACAGGCAGCAAGAGAGTTGAAATCAAAAACAGGAAAGAACGTGGACGGTGCACGTAGCGCAAAAGCAAGATAACCGATGGTCATTAAGGATAACTGATTCGATTCGAAGAAAAGCGCGCCAGGAAGACTGAAAGTTAGGTGGACAGAGTAGATTAAGAAGTGAGGGATACAAGATGGTAGCAAATGGCACGAGACCAGGTTATTTGACACAGCATGGAAGAAGCCTTCGCCCAGCTGAGGGCATAGTCAGGGTGATGATGATGATGATTCAGCACAAGGAGGATAAAATAATTCACGCATCTACACGCAGTGAATCGCGACAAGAGGGTGAAAATAAGTGGGCAATGGTGCCGTACATGGGGAAGTGATTCCTATGTGAGAGAAAAGGTGATAATTGTGCGCTCCGTAAGTGTCTGCATCTAAGTGCGACACCTCAACAGTGGCTCACGAGGGAAGGGGATAAAGAAGCATTAAAAGGAATAGAGTGAGAAGTAAAGGTAAGATAGAGAAAGATGGGGGCACGGTCGAAGGAGTCCGAAGACGGGGTACCACTCAGCGAGAGCTTCACGGTGTCAGGAGATGGCGGAGGGCGAGCCGGTCGGCCAGAGCTGCGCTGTCATTGGAGATCGCGGGGGACAGCCGTTCGGCACGCAATCCATTGAGCGAGTTCGGTGCACCACATGTTTCCACTATACCATGTGTTACCCGAGCGTTACTGCATGTAATGCAACCTGAGTGACATGAAGTGGCATAAAGTGCCGTAAACAGTCGGCGACAAAGCGAGGTCCAAAGGTCCCTAATGTCTACTTTCACGCCGACGAGTAGTGTAAACGGTTGGTGCTTGTAAGTGCTCTGTATGGTTCTGTCACAAATATGAAACTTCACCGTACACGGAGCGGCTAAGTTAGGTGTTCTGTCACAAATATGATCAATATTAGTCTATTGTTTAACTTTTTCTAGTGCCTCGCATTACCGTACGTTACCCGAGCGTGTTGACACCAGATGTAAGGTCGAGTTTTATGGTTGAATTTTTAAATAGGCACTGGTAGGCATGAGAACACCAGTTGTGCTAATAACCTATGTGGTCAGGGGTCAACAGTAAATCTACACATCTCTTCATGGCCGCTTATTGACGCTCGCTTATATTCCTCGCAAATGCGAGAAGAGCAGTGTCATCATTGGGTCGTTTTTGAAGGGGTTGGTAGATGCGCTGTTTGTTGTTTCAGCGTCAGTTTAACCTGCTGACTATTTAGGCAGATTTTATCGTTCCGCCTTCCTTGTCCCTTAGTGCATAAATTTAGTTTTTCCTCATCCCAAGCTCTCTCTTCACCGCGTCGATGCTTCCTTCATTCTTTAGAGCATGTTCAATCATGTCCATGTTATTTCATTTCATTAATTTCATTTACTAATACTGTCAGCCCTTTGCGGGCTATCACAAGAGTAGAGTTGACTCATATAAAACAGAAATGTGCATAAGAGAAACGTAAGAAAAAGAACCTTCACTACTGGAACACAACATTTCAGAGCACATACAACAAATATATCATAATGGCTAAGCATATAGTTTAAACAGAGAAGTTTATGAAAAATAGGAAAAGAGAGCATCACTGCCGAAATACACATCATATTTTGCGCATAATAAAACACATAATAAATATTATAGCCTAGGTACAAAGAAAGTAAATCACACATATTCACAATCTTAGCGCATGGTATCAGATATTTGCGACACGTTATTGAAAGCCTTTGCGAAGTCTAAAAATATTAAGTCTGTTTGACCACGGGTATTAACTGTGCTAGATAAGTCGTGTACAAGCTCAGTAAGCTGAGTAACGGTGGATAACCCTTTCCTAAAACCATGCTGACAGGAAACAATTAAATTATGTTCATCGAGATAGGTTAGCAAGTGCTTTGATACAATGTGCTCTAATATTTTTGAACATGTGCTTGTAAGCGATATAGGTCGGTAGTTACTAGCGTGAGATGAGTAACCGCCTTTCTGTATGGGCACTATATGTTTTATTGCTTCTAAAAAGTCAGTAAGTGATTTTATTTTCACAACCGAATCTGGTAACGAATTCCAGTGCTGAATCACCCTAGGGAAGAAGCTGTACCTGAGACAGTCAATATGAACTTTTGGGGGCGGTATGTACATACTGTGTCTGTGTCTTGACGTTTCTTGTGTTTTGATTTTCAAAGTACCTGTCGTAGCTTATTTTAACGTGATTATGAACTATTATGAAAATGAATTTCAGCATTTAATATTGGGTGCAATTTTGTAGTGGTAAGAGCTCTGCAAGATTGCATAATTTGTTACGTGAATGGAAACGACAGTATTTATTAAATATAAACCTAAAACTAAGTCGCTGTATTTTGTCGAGTTTCAAACAGTTAGTTTGGGTACAGGGATCCCACACTACTTTAGCATACTCGATTATGGGTCTTAGCAAAGTTTTATAAGCTAAAGTTATAACTTCGGGAGAGGCACAGTGAAGGGTACGTCTCAGGCCCCGTAACATCTTGTTAGCTTTGGAACAAAGTTCCTCAACATGAAGATTCCAACGCAAGTCGGGTGTAATTATGAGGCCTAGATATTTATATTGCTTAGCCTGAGCAAGTTCGTGACCGTTAACACTGTACGGATAACTAAGAATGTTCTTTTTTCCAGCAATGGACATAAAGACAGTTTTTGTTGGGTTAAGCTGCATTTGCCACTGATTGCACCAGTTTTTAATTCTCTCTAAGTTAAGATTAAGTTCGGCCTGATCGCTCGGTGACTGTATATTTTTGTATAGTATGCAATCGTCAGCAAACATTTTTATTTGGGTAGTAATATTTTTTGGCAGATCGTTTATAAACACCAGGAACAAGAGGGGCCCCAACACTACCCTGGGGCACCCGAGATACCACAGGCGATAAACCAGATTGGTGGTGCCCTAGTTGGACATATTGTTCTCGGCGTGCGAGATAGGAACTGAACCACCGAGTGAGGGTAAAATTTTCAAAGGTACTTTCGATTTTAAGTAAGAGCTTATTGTGCGACACCTTATCGAAAGCATTTGCGAAGTCTAAAAATATTATGTCAGTTTGACCACGGGTAATAACTGTGCTAGATAAGCCGTGTACAAGCTCAATAAGCTGAGTAACGATGGATAACCCTTTCTTAAAACCATGCTGGCAGGAAACAATTAAATTATGTTCATCGAGATAGGTTAGCAAGTGCTTTGATACAATGTGCTCTAATATTTTTGAACAGGTGTTTGTAAGTGATATAGGTCGGTAGTTGCTAGCGTGAGATGCGGAACCGCCTTTGTGTAGTGGCACGATTTTTGCACGTTTCTAAGCACTGGGAAAAGAGCCACTATTAACGAATGATTGAAAATTATTGTTAAAAATTTCGATGACCATTCGGCATATCTATAAAATTCATTGGGAATATTGTCAGGACCAGGGCTTTTTTGGTATTTATATGAAGCAAGAGGTTTAGAACGCCCTCTTCAGTGATGCTTATATCCTGGATAGGAATCATATCTAAAGAATTGCTGATGTGGGTACAGTGCTATCATCGACTGTAAAAACTGAGGAGAAGAAGGAATTAAACGCCTCTGCCTTATCCTTGCTACTTCTATGATTGGACATACTACTCGGCCTGGTCGAAAGATTCACGTATCTCCAAAATTTGTCTGGGGATTCTTTCAGAAATTGTTTCAACATTCAGTTATAAAACTTATTTTTAGAAGTCTTCACACTTTGCCGGAGGCTTTTACTTAAAACCTGGACGTTCTTCTTTTTAGGGGCGAAGCTCCTTAGGGCGTGGGCTGTGCGTCCCCTGTAGCCTGTATGTAGCCACCTCTAGTTTAGTTCTTGCAGTGTTCACTAGATGGCGGTACCGTCCCCTGTATGTAGCCACCTCTAGTTTAGTTCTTGCAGTGTTCACTAGATGGTGGTACCGTCTCCTGTAAGTTCTAGACATCACTGGGGCATACGACAACGTTAATCAGGAAATTTTGTGGGATATATTGAAAGGAATGGGCATGGGCGACGACTGTATACAGCTTTTGAGGGAGATATACCGAGAAAATACAGTTTGCATAGAGTGGGAAGGAATGCGTAGCAAAGAGAACGTTGAGGTTAGCAGGGGTCTGAGACAGGGATGTCCTTTGTCCCCACTGTTATTCATGCTGTACATGGTGAGTATGGAAAAAGCGCTAGAAGGTAGCAACATTGGTTTTAATCTGTCACACAAACAGGGCGGCATGATGATTGAGCAGAAGCTTCCAGGTTTATTTTATGCGGACGATATCGTCTTATTTGCGGACAGTCGAGATGATATACAGCAGCTGGCGAATATATGCGGAAGGGAAGGTGAAGCTCTTGGACTAGGATTCAGTGTAACGAAGTGTGGATTGATGGTATTCAATGATCCCTGTGATCAGACGGTGTCCATACAAGGCCAAGAAATACCGAGGGTAAGTGAATACAAGTACCTTGGAGTATGGGTAAATGAGAGTGATAGATACATGGAGGTACAGGAAAAAGCCTCGGCAGCAAAAGGAAAGAGGAATGCGGCAATAATGAAGCACAGAGCGTTGTGGGGATACAATAGGTATGAGGTGCTTCGAGGTCTGTGGAAGGGTGTAATGGTTCCAGGGCTTACTTTTGGGAACTCAGTGGTGTGCATGAGGGCAGAGGTGCAATCGGGAATGGATGTAAATCAAAGGACTGTGGGACGCCTCGCGTTGGGTGCTCACGGGAAGACGACAAACGAGGCTGTAAAGGGCGATATGGGGTGGGCAGGTTTTAAGGCGAGGGAAGCGCAGAGCAAAATAAGGTTCGAAGAAAGGCTAAGAAATATGAAGGAGAGTAGATGGGCAGAGAAGGTGTTCCGTTATTTGTATAGGAAGAGCGTGGACACACAGTGGAGAAAAAGAACTAGAAGACTCACTAGTAAATATACGGCTGGTATTGTGAGCCATATGTCAACAAAGAACGTTAAGGGAAAAGTCAGGGAGGCGGAGAGGATTTACTGGATGGCAGCTATGGAGAAAAAACCGGCTCTGAGTAACTACCGAAAGGGCAAAAATGAAATAAGGAGGGAGGCATTTTACGATAATTCAAGGGGAAGCGCTTTACTGTTTGAAGCGAGATCGGGTTGCCTTAGAACGCGTAGTTATAAAGCAAGATTCAGTAAAGAAGAAGAACAATGCACATGCTGCGGGAAAGATAAGGAAACGGCGGAGCATGTTCTGATTGAATGTGGAGATATCCTCCCAGGTGTACGTTTGGGCACGAGCCTACAGGAAGCCTTGGGTTTTAGGGACAACAATGGAAAGCTGAACACACCCGCGATTGAAATAAGTAAGAGACGGTTAGAGTATTGGTGGCAGAAAATTAGAGAGAAAGGACAAAAATAAATATTGGAAAAATAAAATATGGACAGTGTGCCGTAAATGGCAGAGAACTTAAGCTGAAAATTTACCTTTTTTTCCATTAAGATAGAATTTATCGAAGTAGAGGCATTAGGCCAACATAAAAAAAAAAGAAAAAAGCTTTTTTTTTCGAGCTTGGTGGCATACTTGTCACCACCCCGTTATAAAGGGGACGCTCATAGCATCCATCCATCCATCCATCCATCCATGTAGCCACCTCTCGTTTAGTTCTTGTAGTGTTTACTAGATGGTGGTACTTGTAGCTGATGATGAAAAGATGCAAGATGTTATAAACTAGAAAGCGGTACTTGTAGTTGATGAAAGACGCGAGATCTTATAAAATAGGAATGATGTCACATATGGCGCGTGTCATTGGTTGAAGGCAATCGTTCGATTTAGTGCGGCGACGTACGCTAGGGGGAGCGTTGTAATAAAATCCGTTCGCTGTTGGCGCGCGCTCAGAGTCGCCGGATGGATAAGGCTGCACAGCGGAGAGAGCGCAAGGCGGCAGCAGCGCGCGCTCGCAGACAGAATCCCGATGTGCGAGCGCGCGAGGCATGGGACATCGCAAGCCATCCATCGTCTAAGAACAAATAAAAGTTGATTTGTGTATATACACACACAGCGTTTCTCACGTCTTTACATGATGATCGACTGGGCGAATTACACGGAAGATTCACAGTTTACCGATGAATCCCTCCGGAGCTTCGCCCATTCATCATCATTCACCCCGTGAATATGCCGTAATTTTTTTTCAATGCTTGAATTCACAGAGCACGCCTTTCGCGTGCGTTTAAGTTTTTTTTTAGCCTGTAATATATCGCGCGTAATCCAAGGGTTTCGTTTTCTCACATTTTTACGACGTTTGGGAATGAATTGTTGGATGCAAAATGTTATCGTAGAATGTAAAAAACTGCCACAGTTCTTCTGTTGAACGAGATGTTCGGTACATTTCCAGAAACGAATTATATGAGTGCTCCAGATGTTCTAGTATGGCTAGGTAGTTTGCGGCACTAAAATTTGAGATAATAGGTTTTTCATCATTGTGCATGACATTGACATACAGATCTAAAGACAATAAAACCATTTTATGATCAGAAAGACCGTCCTCAATTTCACACATACCAAGAAACGGGAGCAGTGATACAGATAAGAATATCAAATCAAGCACTGAAGAAGCGGTTGGACCCACACGCGTACAAGATGAGACGACCTGAGTCAGATCATAGCAGAAAGCGAGCTCTAGCAACTGATCACCTTCAATGACTTCGCTTCCCTCTGAAGTGAGTGTCGATCAATTAATTCCAGGGAGATTAAAGTCTCCTATAAGGATAATATTATCATCATGCGTCTGGTGGGAATCAATAAAGCGTCTTAAGTTATCAAGTGCATTCACTGGGGAGTTTGGAGGTCTATACATAGCACCAGTGTATACCGAGCGATTACTGAGCGTGGTTTTAATCCAAAGAGCTTCGACATCAATAGCATGCGGAAGAACACTAATATATTATCTTTAATTAAAATGGCCACACCTTCTCCTTTTGTTTCACGGTCTCTTCTCATGATTTTGTATCCGGGAGGAATAACCTCGGCATCCAGTACATCTTTCTTCAACCTTGTTTCGGTCATTTCTAAAAAGCCGGGATCGTGTTATAGTACCACAGCCTCAAGATCTGCCATTTTATTCATAATTCTTCTGACAATAATATTTATTAACTTTAACCGGTTAAAACTACTCTGACACCGTCAGTTGCCATCACGACGCCTGTCAGTTGTTTCTGGAGGTGTCCTAATATGTACCTCATAATAGTATCTCCGTTCCAACCGTAGACCACATCATTTATTTTCATTTTGTCAAAAATAAGCTTAACCTCGGCCCCCGTTTTTCTCTCCTCAGCACTAAACTCCCACAGCCTTCTGTGTATCTCAACAACTCGTTTAGAAAAATATTCGTTTATGATGACCTCCTTACCACGCAGTTTAAAGTAGTTTCGTAGGATACTAGTCTTATCTCTGAAATCTGAAACTATCAGGACAATGGGCCTATCTTTGCCCCTCCCCCCCTGTTTTCCTCTTAAGCGATGAATTCGCTCAACTGAGTTAATTTTAAGGTTTAGCAGCTTATCAAAAATGTTGATGTTAACCTTCTCACGTAAAACATCTTCAGTTTCATTCATGTCTATTTTTATCCCTCTGATAATAAGATTATTCCGCCGAGAGTGGTTTCCGAGATCGTCAAGTCCCTTGAGGAGACATTCCTGTCGGTGCACGGCTTAGTAACAAACTCATCAACTTTTTTACTAACAGTTGCTATTGAGGTTTCGGCTTCACTGGAAAACTTCTCAAGGCTAGCAAGCCTGAGTGGGGCTTCGCCCAGAATTTCTAGCCTTTGCTCTATTTTCGAAAGCCTGCCCTCTACCCGAGCCTCAAAAGATTCTTGTTTTTTTCTATTTTGGTTACTTTCTCCAGAACCGCTTTTTACTTCGTTAAGCTTTTCTTCAATGATAGGCCAGAGATTTTCTTCAACATCACCCGAACGTGACACTAGCAAGCTGGCAACGGCAAAATATTCAAATAAACAACAAAGAAGAGTATGGAGACACGGCAACACCACTAAGCACAGGTAATCACTACGAAAACAGTATTTTCTATCACCAACCTGCACAAGGAACGGGAAAGTCAGTGACATTGTTACGGCGGTGCCACCGTGTTCACTAATGCTTGCAGAAGCGAGCATCCCTTTGAAGCATGAAAGCCAGCGGGTCCGGGATGTGCTGGTGACGTCACGGTGAGTGAAGAAGATGCACTGTAGTCATACTCCACGTGTGGCAGCCGCCGCAAAAGAGTGTCATCCAAGATTGCGCCTAGGACGTCGTTTGGCAGCAGCGAAGGCAATGCAGGCTGGCAGTGTCCATTTGCCGTAAAAGTTTCAGCAGCACTGATCCAAAAGCACCCAGCTAGAGCCTGCAGAAGGTACGGGAAAGTCGGTGACATTGTCACGGCGGTGCCGCTGTCTCCACTTGTATACCTTGTTACATCAGATACCTTTCACTAATTAATTCACTTTGAAAGCTCTGCCAGCTCTATTTTGTCTGTTGTAATTAAGTATTTCATGCATCGACGTTTCTTAATGAAGTTCTCCGTCTTCTGGGCAGTTTGAATGTGTAGGGTCTAACCACCGTACCTCCAACTTCCACTGCACACTCCCTGATGACACTTATCAGATTATCAATCATCATTCGTTGCATAAATGCTAAGGCTCGTTTCTTCAATAAGAGCAAAGTAAATATCAATAGAGATAGGACCGTTAAAATAGCAGAGGAGTTTTATAGAGATTGTTACAGTAGCCGGGACAACCATGACTATATGTTAGAGCTAGCAGTAACCCTATGGCATCCCACGAATAATGACAGAAGAAGTCAGAAAAACTTGGAGGGAATACAAAGAGGCAAAGCTGCTGGTGAGGATCAGTTCACATCAGATTTGCTGAACGATGAGGACAGATGGTGTTAGAAAAACTTGCCACCCTGTTTAGGAAATGTTTCTTGATGGAGAGATAACATCATCTCAATACATAGGAAAATATATGACAAGAACTTGAAAAAATACCGGCCGATCACTTGCTCTCCAACATAAGCAAGCTATTCACAAAGGTAATTGAGGACAGAATTAGAACAACATTAGAATTCAATCAACCAAAGGAACAAGCAGAATTTCGAACAGGCTACTCAACAATCAACCACATTTACACTATCAAAAAGTATCATACTATCAACCAACCAATATACACAGCCTTCATAGATTACGAGAAGGCATTTGATTCAGTAGAAGTATCAGCAGTCATGCAGACACTGCGAAATCAAGGTGTCGACAAAGCATATATAAACATCATGGAAGAAATCTACAGAGGATCAACTGCCACCATAGTGCTCCATAAGAAAAGTGACAAAAAAGCAGTTAAGAAGGCTATAACCCGAGAAGATACAATCTTCCCAGTGCTATTTACCACGTGCTTACAGAAGGTTTTCAGAGTCCCAGAATAGGAAGAGTTATGAAAAATCATATCACGACGAAGTGATAGAAGAACGTTCTTTGCTTTCTGTGCTCCTGTAAATTAGGTTTTTCCGGCCGTGAAAAGCTATTTACAATGTTGAGGACAACATCAGCTTTGACGCCTGACAGCAGAAAGTGGCGCGACGGTACTAAACGCCAACGTTTCACCGTCACCGTGGTGGACGGAACCAGCCAGGTTGTGCAAGTATGGCAAGGGCCACCTTTACCACAGCGTGGCTTCGGAACTGACGAGCATGTGAGTCAACCTGGTTCTACCATGGTTTCTTACATCAGGGCACCAGCACTCGTTTTGGAGGCCATGAGGAAACCTGAGGACATGTCAAATGAAGGAAGCTCTGCGAAAAAGGTGACAGTGGAAGAGCATACGGACAACATGCAGGAGGGGCCATCAACCTACTCCTTTATTGATGAAGATAATGAATCTGATGAGGAAGCAGATCCTTCCACTCAAGTGACATATAAAAAGAGTAGATTTGAGGGAATTCCTGTGGTGTTCCGACCAATGAAGGAAACGAGAACCTTCTGGAAAGTAAACCCAAACGTTGTAGCCTCGGAAATTGTTGCACTTGCTAAAGAGAAAATGCGTTCTTTCCGAGTGAACAAAGATGGAAGTTTCTCAGTCACCGTCAGCTCTCTTGCTTCAGCCAAAAGCTTGTTGTCTTGTGCACAGGTGGCTGGCTTGCTGGTGAAGCCGTTCATTCCGGAGTCTTACATGCGAAATTTAGGCAAAGTCAGACATGTGCCTCTAGAGTACACAGAAAAACAACTTACAGAATATTTAAGAGAGGCAGGAGTGATGTCGGCTAGACGCCAGACTCGTTACATACGACAAGAAGATGGCACTGTAGCATCGCACCCACTGAGAAGTGTGATTTACAAATCAGATATGACAGACCTCTTCCAGAGAAAGTATTCCTTGGATTTACAAGGCATCCAGTTGAGGAATATCTGGCCCCAGCAAGACGCTGCTATAATTTTCAGAGGTTCGGACATTCGGCAAAAAATTGCCGAGGAACAAGGCGCTGCAAAATATGCGCCGAAGACCACCATCACAAGGACTGCAAATAGATAACACAACCTAAGTGTGCCAATTGCAAGGGGCCCCACGCTGCGTCGTTCTCTGGATGCCCACAGAACAAGGCGGCTTCTCTTCAATATCAACATGACATTATCTACGGTCGCACGCAACAGCATGACGCGCCTGAGCCCAACATGAACACCATGAACCCAGCACGGCCTCCTCGACCGCAAGCACCTAAACACCAGGACCATGTAATGACGTACGCGCGAGCTGAAAGAGGACAACGAAAGCAAGGGAAAAGTTCGGGGACATCAACAAGCCAGCAGCAAGCTCGACAAAAGTCTCAGGAGGGACCTCAAGAGAAAAGTAACCACGTGGTTAACATCCGAGAAAGCACTAGCACGTCGCATCCAGTAAGTGTAACGCAACCAGAGAACTTCTCTGTGTCGATAGCTCATATTGTCATACCAATGTTATTCTCGGCTTTAAAAGCCATACTAGCCGCGATACCACAGGCTAACAAACTTCCTGAGGTGAAAGCCATCTTGTCGATGGAACAGGTAGTGTTACAATTAGCCACAACAGTCACTGCGCAGGCAAAACATGAATAATTGTTATCAAAATGTCGCGATCTTCCAATGAAATGCGAATAGTTCTCGCCCTAAGTGTGCAGACTTCCGAAAATTTGTGGCTCAGAGCTCCTTTCCAGTGTTATGTATTACAGAGGCCGGGGTAGACATCACTTTGCGGTTATCGAACTACGTCGTTTATATGTCCTCTAGATCTACAGGACCGAGCAGAGCGATGATATGTGTGAGAAAAGATCTGCCATCAGTACAGTTGAATGCTACATCATCGGATTATCCAGAATATGTAGCATGTGAGGTTAGATTTGGTCGAGTAAATATAACAGTAGTCAGCGTTTATCTCCAGCCTTCCACAAATATCTCGCTTTCTGCATTGACAGCACTTTTACGGACGTACACGAAAGCTGTGATATAATGCGGAGATGTCAATGCTCACAATGTCATGTGGGGAAGGGCGTACTGTGATCGTCGCGGAAAGGACCTACAAAAAGCAATTCAGGATAGTTCATTATGCTTGTTAAATGACGGTTCAGTGACGTTCCTACGGGGTTTCAATTACTCGAGTTGCCTAGACCTCACGCTCCGCTCACATGATATTGTTATGGGGAATAAAGTATACACTGGCGAGCAAATGCGTACTGGCGAATATACTGGCGAGCTAATGCATACAACGCTGTTGCAGTCCGAGCACGTTCACGTTCAGCACTTCATCGTCGTCATCATCAGGCATCTACTTAGCCCGTGACATTACCCGCCGGCGGCAGAAGCACCGTCCCGGTGCGATCAATTCTCGAGGCGTGAGTACTATGGTTTAAGCCGTGAGACGTGCACTATATCGGTCGGTAATGAAGCTGGTACTGACGTGGTATGGAGTGGAGCTATCTCATAGGTCACGCTGGTGACCTTGCGTATGACGCGGTAGGGGCCAACGTAACGGGACATTAGTTTTTCGCAAAGACCAACACGACGTGACGGTAACCACAGCAAGACGAGTGACCCCGGAGAGTATTGTACGTTGCGGTGCCGGCGATCGTAAGCATTCTTTTGGTTAAGCTGCGAGGCACATAAACAATCCCGGGCGACTTGGCGGGCAATGTCAGCTGGGGCCAGGGCATCACGAGCATAAGCAGTCGATGAGGGGGCGTTAGATTGGAGCATGGTGTCCATGGGCAAAGGCGGGTCATAACCAAACAGTAGGTAAAAAGGGGAAAATCCAGCTGTATCATGACGTGAACTGTTGTATGCGAAGGTAACGAAAGGTAAGTGGATGTCCCAATCTTTGTGATCCTTGGAGACGTACATCGCTAACATATTCGTCAAGGTACGGTTGAGGCGTTCCGTGAGGCCGTTGGTTTGCGGATGGTACGCTGTAGTGAACTTGTGGTGGGTAGAGCAGGATCGCAGGAGCTCGTCGACTACTTTAGATAGAAAGCAGCTGCCGCGGTCGGTGATCAACTGACGAGGAGCACCATGACGCAGAATGATGTCATGAAGAAGGAAATCGGCTACATCAGTAGCGCAGCTGGTGGGGAGGGCGCGTGTAACGACATACCGCGTTGCGTAGTCAGTAGCAATAGCAATCCACTAATTACCGGTGGCCGACACGGGAAAGGGTCCTAGAAGATCGAGGCCGACTCGGAAAAATGGCTCATCTGGT
Organism: Rhipicephalus microplus; assembly: GCF_043290135.1. Classification (NCBI taxonomy): domain Eukaryota; kingdom Metazoa; phylum Arthropoda; class Arachnida; order Ixodida; family Ixodidae; genus Rhipicephalus; species Rhipicephalus microplus. The sequence goes on along the minus strand of NW_027464587.1, from coordinate 17,369,607 downwards.
ACTTCAATGGGCTGGAAGGTACCAGCAGGTCTCAGAGCAGGTGTCTTGCGGCGCTGGCAGAGGCCGCATGCCGCAACGTACTGTCGCACAGAACGGTAGAGGCCAGGCCAATAGAATCAGCGGCGAATGCGGTCATACGTGCGTGACACCCCTAGGTGTCCAGCGGAGGGGGCATCATGCAGCTGGGCCAAAACGTCTGAGCGAAGATGCACAGGAACAACGAGTAAAAGCTCAGCACCATCAGGGCAGGCGTTGTAGCGGTGCAAGATGTGGTTGTGAAGAACGAACAGTTGTAAGGAGTGGTCAGTGTGGGGAGAGTGCAGACCATTGATAATAGCACGCAAAGAGGGGTCGCGGCGTTGTTCAGCAGCTATGTCGGTGAAGTCGGTAATTGAAAGAACGAGGGCCTCTTGCTCATCTTCCCTCGTGTCAGGGGGATCGACTGGGTAACGGGACAAGCAGTCGGCATCCTTGTAAATTTGTCCGGATTTAGAGGATACGGAAAAAGTGTACTCTTGTAAGCGCAGCACCCAGGGACCAAGGCGTCCCGTAGGGTCCTTGAGTGAGGAGAGCCAGCAAAGCGCATGGTGGTCCGTAATAACTGAGAATGGTCGGCCATACAGGTACGGTCGGAATTTCGCAATGGCCCAGACGAGAGCTAAGCACTCACGTTCTGTGATGGAATAATTTTGTTCCGAGCGCGACAACAGTCGGCTTGCATACGCGACGATGCGGTGCATGCCTTGTTGCCGCTGCGTGAGCACTGCGCCTATGCCGTGGCCACTGGCGTCAGTACGAAGCTCTGTGGCGGCAGATGGGTCGAAGTGTGCTAGGACTGGTGGATTTGTGAGAATGTCAACGAGCGACGAGAAGGCGTTTGCTTGCTGTTGGCCCCAGGTGAATGCGACATCCGTTTTGAGGAGGCAGGTTAGAGGACGGGCTACTTCAGCAAACTTCTCGAGAAAACGACGGAAATAGGAGCACAGTCCCAGAAAACTTCGGACGTCCTTGGCTGACCGGGGTGTGGGGAAGTCGCGGACTGCTCGGACTTTCGTAGGGTCTGGTTGCACGCCCGTAGCGTTAACAAGATGGCCGAGTACGCAGATTTGGCGTTGCCCAAAGCGGCATTTGGACGAGTTAAGTTGCAAGTTGGCACGTCGAAAAACATCAAGCACTGTGGACAGAGGGGTAAGATGGTCGTCGAAAGTAGTAGAAAAAACAATAACGTCGTCAAGATAGCAGAGGCAGATGGTCCACTTCATGCCTCGAAGGAGAGAGTCCATCATGCGCTCAAATGTCGCGGGGGCATCGCATAATCCAAAAGGCATCATCTTGAACTGATGTCACGAAGGCCGTCTTCTCTCTGTCTTTGTCGTCTACAGCGATCTGCCAGTAGCCTGAGCGAAGGTCTATTGAAGAGAAATATTTGGCACCGTGCAGGCAATCGAGTGCATCATCTATGCGCGGTAGGGAATAGACATCTTTCTTGGTAATATGGTTGAAATGGCGGTAATCAACACAGAATCTCCAGCTATTGTCCTTCTTTTTAACAAGTACAACGGGTGAGGACCAGGGACTAGATGAGGGTTCGATTATGCCCTTTTTAAGCATTTTATCGACTTCTCGCTGTATAATAGCACGCTCCGGGGCTGACACACGGTAGGGTCGTCGCTGAATGGGTCGAGCGTCACCGGTGTCGATGCGATGGGTTACCACGGATGTCTGGCCCAAATTATGGTCGCCGAAGTCAAAGATGTCCGATAAGAAGCAAGCACACGGCAGAAAGCAGAGACTTGTTCAGAAGTGAGCTTGTCAGATAGCATTGGCTTGAAAAGGTCGGAACAGGAACGTGACGAGAACGACGTTGATGAAAAATCGGGTGGCGAATCGGTGGTTGGAGCGGAAACTGTGTGGTCGACCAGTGGTGTAAGATGCGCAAGTTACATGCCGCGAGCAATAACTTGCGCTGAGAGGCCGAAATTGAGGACGGGAAATGAAGTTCGGTTGTCCTTAACGGTAACCACCGTGTTGCGGAGTGCAACATTGCGTGTCATGGCGACGTCAGAAATTGGGGCTACAATTTAATCACCATCGGGTACTGCAGGATATGGCGAGAGTTGGACTTGGACTGCGGCTTGCGGCGGGAGTCTGAGGAAATCGACAGAGAGTAGACGAGGTGGGCTGGTAGAGACGGTCTCCGAAAAGGATCGTAGTTCGAGCCGAAGAAGACCTTTGGAACAGTCAATGAGCGCAGCGTGTGAAGTCAGAAAGTCGAGTCCAAGGATGAGGTCATGAGGGCAATTTTCCAGTACAGCGAACAGAACTGAAGTTTGATGCTCAGAAATTGTTAATCGCGCAGTGCACATTCCAAGCACAGCAGGAGTACTCCCATCCGCTGTACGAACGGTAGGTGCAATCGCAGGCGTCAGAAATTTTTGGAGGCGGCGGCGGAGGTCTGAGCTCATCACAGATATTTGTGCACCGGTATCAATAAGAGCAGTTATAGATAAACCATCAACGAGAATAGTAAGAAGGTTGCACCGCTGGTCGGGAGTAATTAGAGGATTTGCAGTCCGAGTCGTGTATGCAGCGTCACCTCGGGGGCTGCACCGGCTAGTTTTCCGAGCGACGGTCGTAGGGAGACCGAGAACGGCGGGGTTGGGGCGAGTGGGACTGACGACGCACGGGCGATGGCGAGCGGCTGGTACGACGTTCTGGATTATGCTCTGCCCCTGTCTCAGCACGGTAGGACGGGACATAAGGTGCACGTTCAGAGCGAGGCGACCAATCATAGAAGCTCGGTCGAGGTGATGAGGTCCAACGGCTGCGGCAATGGCGAGCGATGTGTCCTATGCGATGGCACGTGAAACATATGGGCCGATCATCATGAGTGCGCCATTCAGCTGGGTTTCGTCGTGGCGCGAACGTGCGGTTCGGAGTGGCAGCCGCAACGACTGGAGCCGAGCTGGAAGTAGCAGGGGCATTTTGACGAAGTGGCGAAATGCCCATATTCGCGATCTCTTGGCGAACCACGGCCTGTATCATTGAAACAACATCGAGGTTGTGTCCTGGCGCGCTGACGCTAGGCATAGCGGGAGCCATAGGCTCGAGTTCGCGACGGACTATTCTGGTGACGTTTTCTGGCGCTGGTGGTTGGTGTAGTGTGGGCAAACCTTCGCAAGAGGACGTAGCCGCCGTGTTGGGAAGGCGGTCAAATCGGTGAACTATGCGCCTACTTTTTGCCTGTTCGAAGCGACGACATGCTTCGATGACCGACTCCACCGTCGAGCAGTCCTTGCACAGGAGAAAATTGAAGGCGTCATCCGCAATTCCTTTCAGGATGTGTCCGACTTTGTCCTCGTCGAGCATGTCCTTGTCGACCTTGCGGCACAAAGCCAACACGTCCTGGATGTACGCGATGTACGGCTCTGTGGATGTCTGGGCACGAGTCACAAGCTCTTTCTTTGCGGCCACTTGACGTCCGATGGGTTTCCCAAATAGATAGCGCAATTCCTGCTTACAGACGTCCAAGCTAGTCAACTCTTCTTGATGTGTCTCGTACCAGAGTTTTGCCGTGCCATGCAAGTAGAAGATGATGTTCGCCAACATAAGCGTCGGATCCCAATGGTTGCTGCTGCTGACGCGCTCATATTGAACCAGCCAGTCATCGACGTGTATGCCACTTGTGCCGTTAAATGGGCCTGGGTCACGAGGTTGCACCACAACGATCGGCTGCGGGGCTGACGGATCTTGTTGACATTGAGTAGCCTGGTCAGTCATCGTGGTAGCTGCAATGCGCCGTCCGCTGCGAAGATCCAGCTCGTTGGGCTGTATAGCGAGTGGTACCCAGCACCTCCACCAATGATGTTACGGGGAATAAAGTATACACTGGCGAGCAAATGCGTACTGGCGAATATACTGGCGAGCTAATGCATACAACGCTGCTGAAGTTCGAGCACGTTCACGTTCAGCACTTCGTCGTCGTCATCATCAGGCATCTACTTAGCCCGTGACAATATTGCATTTGGGGCGCCATGGCGAACAGACAATGAAACAAGGGGTAGTGATCATTTACCTATCCTAATCCAGCATCTAACACCACGCTTTACTAAATATAGGCCCTCAGCAAAGATAACTAACTGGCAAGCATTTCGTTATCACATATCACATCAAGCTGATACTGTTACTGACACTGACAGCTAATGAGGGTGGCGATTTGGGCTTGTTGGTATGGTTGCATGATGATGGATGGTAGCGCAGACAACGAACACGGACAAGAGAAGGCACATAGACACAACACAGCGCTAACTTTCAACAACAGTTTATTACACGCAGATCTCCGTGGTGTATGCGATCCACCACGCCAACGTCGCACGTGCGTAGCTCTAAAAACCATCAAATATAACCAACGCGCGTGTTCCAATACTTTACAATTTTATATTTTTCAATCTTTTTTTACTTTTTCTTTCTTCCTTTTATCCCATGTTACCACAAACCCTATCGCGAATACATGTAATCAAGTTCCTTATCTGTCAAAACCACTGATGGGCTGCTCACACACGTGTCACCTAGCTCTGCAATTCTGCCGGCCTCCAATACCAACCGCGTCATCTCGTGCCTACTTCTATTGATTATAACCGTTTCCTTGAATTTCGGTGTGCACTTACATCTCTGGCAATGAAGGGAAAGAAAACCATCAGGAACAACACTATTTACTTTGTTATTGTGCTCGCGCAAGCGATCGTTTATGCATCTACCGGTCTGACCGATATAACACTTTCCACAAGTAAGTGGAATGAGGTATACAACACACATGATGCACTCCACAAATAGGTTTCTATGTTTCTTTTGGCATACATTTGATTTTCCCTTGTCTGGTCTTGTGCTTCTGCACAGACTCACCAACTTATTGGGTGCCGAGAAAACTACGTTAGTGCCACATTTTTCCGCAATCTTTTTTATCCTGTGAGAAACCTTATGCATGTATGGAATCACGGCAAAACTTTCCTTTCTTGAGCTCACCCTATCCATCCCTTCACATCTTTTCTCCAGCACTTTTCTGTGCAATCCTTCGTTCCTGAAGGATTGCACAGAAAAGTGCTGGAGAAAAGATGTGAAGGGATGGATAGGGTGAGCTCAAGAAAGGAAAGTTTTGCCGTGATTCCATACATGCATAAGGTTTCTCACAGGATAAAAAAGATTGCGGAAAAATGTGGCACTAACGTAGTTTTCTCGGCACCCAATAAGTTGGTGAGTCTGTGCAGAAGCACAAGACCAGACAAGGGAAAATCAAATGTATGCCAAAAGAAACATAGAAACCTATTTGTGGAGTGCATCATGTGTGTTGTATACCTCATTCCACTTACTTGTGGAAAGTGTTATATCGGTCAGACCGGTAGATGCATAAACGATCGCTTGCGCGAGCACAATAACAAAGTAAATAGTGTTGTTCCTGATGGTTTTCTTTCCCTTCATTGCCAGAGATGTAAGTGCACACCGAAATTCAAGGAAACGGTTATAATCAATAGAAGTAGGCACGAGATGACGCGGTTGGTATTGGAGGCCGGCAGAATTGCAGAGCTAGGTGACACGTGTGTGAGCAGCCCATCAGTGGTTTTGACAGATAAGGAACTTGATTACATGTATTCGCGATAGGGTTTGTGGTAACATGGGATAAAAGGAAGAAAGAAAAAGTAAAAAAAAGATTGAAAAATATAAAATTGTAAAGTATTGGAACACGCGCGTTGGTTATATTTGATGGTTTTTAGAGCTACGCACGTGCGACGTTGGCGTGGTGGATCGCATACACCACGGAGATCTGCGTGTAATAAACTGTTGTTGAAAGTTAGCGCTGTGTTGTGTCTATGTGCCTTCTCTTGTCCGTGTTCGTTGTCTGCGCTACCATCCATCATCATGCTGACAGCTAAGTTTCAGTCATAGAAAACAAAATAAATCAGTGTTCCAAGTTCGTCGAAATTCCTGAAGTTTACGTTAGAGTAGACACTGAATACGAAAGACGTAGGGCCATTCGCCACAGAGCTGAAAGAAAATACAGACGCACGGGTCTCCTTGAAGATTACCGCGACTGTCAAAGAACGCATGACCGCATGAGACGACAACTGTATAGACTAGGCAAAAAGCGCTGGCGGGATGTCTGCACTTCGCTAACGCCATTTACACCCGAGTCAAAATTATGGAATGTTCTACGCTCTTTAAGTGGGACAGTAACACATCAACAACCATTTAGAGCCTTAGCTTTAGTGAAGAATGTACCGGAAACAACCGTTGCGGACGAATTTTGTCAGCATATTACACGACCTAGTGCAGCCGGGCACACGCCTGAATACATTAAGTCTGTTGGGGATATAAAACATTGATTACTTTTTCTCTCAATATACATCATGATGACCTAGATCATCTGTTTTCACTGCAAGAATTAAATAATGCTCTTGCAGTGTGCCGACAGAAGACAGCAGGTGGTCCTGATGGGATAACATATGCAGCATTAAAAACCTGGGTCCTGTGGCCACATATACTTTGTTGAAGATATTTAATAATGCATGGACAACAGAGTACCTTCCACCCTCCTGGAAAGTTGCAAGAGTGGTACCAATTCTCAAACCCGGAAAAACGCCTTTATCCATAGATTCTTTCCGTCCTGTCAGCCTGACTAGCTGTGTTTGTAAACTTATGGAAAAGATGATAGACGCTAGACTTCAGTGGTGGGTGGAATGTACGAACGTGCTTCCAGAAAATATGGCAGGCTTTCGTAAACGCCGCTGCACCATGGATGCCATTCTAGACATTGTAACTTATGTAAACCACGAGAGGAACTGTGGAAGAATCGTCGTTGCAGTATTTTTAGATATAAAGTGCGCATTCATCACAACCAGCCACGATCATGTACTACACGGTTTAATTCAGTTGGGCATAGTACGCAGCGCACTAAGATGAATTGCAGAATTTCTAAGAGACAGGAAAATCTTCATTGACACGGCTGACGGTAAAAGTAAAGAGCGTGAAGTTAGTCAAGGAGGCCCTCAGGGTAGCGCACTAAGCCCATTTTTATTTAATTGCGTTATGGCTGAAATATCCAATATCTTACCTACTAGTTTGAAATATTCCATATATGCAGACGATCTGTGCATTTCGGCATCAGACACGAGCATTCAAGCAGTTCTGCAAAAACTTCAGGATGGGCTGACAATAATTAATGGCTTTTTTTAAGAGCAGAGGCATGATTCTTTCCCATGAGAAAACATCTGTGCTTCCGTTCACAAGGAAATGCCTTAAGAAATTCAAACTTCAGATAGACTCTCAGCGCTTAAAACTTGTGCCGCAGCACAAACTTTTAGGGGTTATTTTAGACAGACGTCTGTCTTGGGCACCGCAGATAAAATCATTAGAGGACAAAGTCAACTCCCTAATCAATATATTACGGCGACTGACCGGTGTGAGGTAGGGTAGTTCATGTTCTTCTTTATTGCGTGTACGTTCAGCAATAATTCAACAAAGAATAGCTTACTCTGCCCCAGTTTTACATGCGATATCACGTAACTTAGAGGAGAGGATTCAAAGATTGTTGGCCAGAAGCCTTCGTATATGTCTTGGTGTACCACGAGCGTCTGCCAGTGCTTTAGTAATTGCGGAGTTTCGTCAACCGACTTTCCATGCTATGAGATTTACGGAAACTTGCCGGCATTATCTTCGATTGGCAACTCAACACGCTAATAATCCCCTATACCAAGCTATTCAGGAGAGATCAGCTGCAAGAATGCATAAAAATATACTAGAATTCAAGAGTTTACTGCCTACGCACGAATACTGGCCTCCATGTACATCCCACTCACCATATCGACTCTCTATCCCAGATAATACAACTTCAATTCCGGGAACAAATTGTAAGAACAATCTGCCAATAATTGTAATAAAGCAATTAACTTTAACACACCTTTATCCTTACTATGAAGACTATATTCACGTGTACACCGACGCATCATGTCTGAATCAAAGCTCTACGTCGGCATCTTTTGTACCTGCATACGAAGCGAGAAAAGCTTTTAAACTCAGCCATTTCACAACATCCTTGTACAACGATAGAACTCTATGCAATACTCTGTGCTTTACGCTTCATATGTTTACAGCCAGGTCCACTTCGATGGGTAGTTATCAGTGACTCACAGTCCTCATTAGTTTCTTTAAAAGGAATCAGCTTGGGAAACAAAGCTAGTGAGCTCGCATATGAAATACAGAGGACGTACGCTATAGCAAAAAATTTAAACCACATTATAATGTTCCGGTGGGTGCCAAGCCTGTGGAACCACAGGAAACGACATAGCTGATCACATTGCACGTGCAGCAAATGAAGAAAATAATATATCACTGCTACCTCTATCGATGAGCGATGCACGTTGTCTTATAAATAACATGAGCTGTCAACTGTCTAAGGAAACCTGGCTCGAAAAAGGTGCGCAAAACTCTCTGTTGTATAACATTGATCCCGGTATAGAATTGAACATTCCGTTAAAGGTTAGCCGATCGGTAGAAACAGTCATCCATAGGCTTCGACTTGGTACAGCCTCCACGAAGGTTTTTCTGCATAGAATAAGGAGAGCTGGCAGTCCCACCTGCTCATGTGGAGAAGCTCAAGAAGACGTGGAGCATAATCTTCTGCATTAAAAAATCATGACGTACCTCGAAAGAACCTTTTTCCAAAACTCCATTCTTTGGATAAGCTACCTCCATCAATCGCAAAAATTTTGGGTCCATGGCGAAAAGAAAAGCTACAAGCAACTGCGGGACGTGCAGTCGTTCACGTTCTGGAGGAATCAGAAATAGCTCAAAAGTACTAAACAAAAAACAAATGTATACCGCGGTATGTTTCAAAACAGTATTTTCCTGCTTCACTAGAATATTTTTGGGAAAATTTTTCTGAAAACATGTCAGTATTTAAGCGACAAGATCACCTTACACGTTATATTGAACTTTCACGTTTTTGTGTGAACACTTAAATTGGCGCGATTACTTGTGTGGATTTCTTTTGTTTTGTTTTTTTACAAACTCAGTGTGGTGTGGACACAGTTCTACGCAGTGTGGACTCAGTTCTGTGTGGTGTGGACATTCAGTGTGGAAAAACGTGAACTCATTGTGTAAGTGTTGTGCTATGTACATACGTATAGCCTTGTGTTTGCTTCAAAATGTGCGATGTTGACTTTTGTGCAAGAGAAGAGGAGTAGCCGGCGCTACGCATTCGCACCAAGCTCTCCTTACATACATTTATTAAAAAAAAGTTATGAAAAAGAGGTAATGGAGAGTACCTTAGTAACCTTAGCTTCGCTGATGACATTGCATTGATGAGTAACTTTGGGGACGAATTGCAACTTATGATTATGAATTAGACAAGGAGAACAGAAAGGTAGGTCTGAAAATATTTATGCACAAAACTAAAGTGATGTGCAACAGTCTCGGCAGGAAACAGCACTTTGCGATAGGTGGAGAGACGCTGGAAATTGTGAAGGCATATGTCTGTGTAGGACAGCTAGTAAACACGAAGCCGAACAATCAGAGTAAAATAACTAGAAGAATAAGAATGGGATGGGCCATAATCGACAAGCATTCTCAAATATATGAATGGTAATCTGCCGATAACTCTAAAGAGGATACCAGCTGCATCGTGGCAGTACTTACCTACAGACCAGAAATCTGGTCTGTAGGTAAGTAGGTCTGTAGGTAAAGAGGGTTCAGCTTAAATTAAGGACGACGCAGAGAGCAATGAGAAGAAAAATGTTAGGTGTAACCTTAAGAGACCAGAACAGAGCAGAGTGGATCAGGGAACAAACCGGGGTTAGAGATATCATAGTTGAAATAACGAAAAATAATGGAAAGTGGGCGGGGAAAGTAGCACGTAGGCAGGATAGCCGGTGGTCATTAAGGGCAGCTAAATGGATTCCCCATGAAGGCCACCGGGTTAGCGGGAGACGGAAAGTTAGGAGGGCAGATGATATTAGAAAGTTTGCGAGCAAAAAGTGGCAGCAAGCACAGGACCGAGTTGAATTGCGGAACATGAGAGAGGCCTTTTTCCTGCAGTTGACGCAGTCAGGCTGATGATGATGATGATTCTTTGCGTAGCTCTGCCTTCCCAATACCACGCCATAATATCCTATGGTTTACCACATGCGTTTTTTGTTTTCTTCCTCTCCCTTATGTTCTTTCCCCACTGCATTCCTATGCATGGATATTGCCACCTGGTGTTCTGTGCCAGGGAACAGTGAGCCAGTTCTGTGCCAGTGAACACAGATGACGAAGACGAACAAGACCAACAAATCGTGCCAGCGGAGACATCCTTCTTTGTGTCTCAGATTTTGATAGTCGCGTCTCCTTCTACATTTTTATGAGCTCCTAGCATGGGACAACTGCTGGAGGTGGGGAGTTGGCCGAAAAACCACGAAGTCCCAGCTCTCGATAAGTGCACTGTCGGTAGATGTGCCCAGGTTCGCCACAGTGATAGCAAATAGGACGTCGATCAGGGGCCCGCCACACGTCTGATTTTCACGGAAACGGTCGGCGGTCGCTGAGGTACGGACCCGCTTGGACTGCCTGAAGCATGGTTTGGGCCGTGGTATGAGGCGGAGAGAAATGGGGTGCAGGTTGGCACAGAGTTTGGTCTGCCGGAAACATGGCAGGGGCCGTGATGAGAAGCAGAGCCAAAAGTGGTGCTGGCTGGAGCGGAGTTTGCGCATACGGCATGCGAGAGAAGTCATTTAGGGGCCGCGGCTCTGTCTGACAGGACGGTTCTCGTAGTGCCTGCTGAACTTCATCTCTGACGATGCCGGACAAAGAACTGACAGTGAGCGCCGAGGGTACTGATAACTTCTGAAGTTCTTCGCGGCTTACAGAGAATAGGTGAATGACACATCCAAACAAGATAATCACGACATGCGTGCCATGTAACAACATGACTAGATGCTACACTCATGATGTGCTCGTGGCTGCTTCGCTAGCTTCGCATATATCAAATTTGATATGACGTGACGTAAATGGATGACGAAGTTATGTGACTGGTGAAAACATAATAATTTTAAAGTGCGTGTGATGTGAGAACATCACTACATACCACGGTGGGGGGCACTGCTGAGCACCCACGATGGCAGACGTGCCTGACCTCGGCTCCTTGTTTTTTTTGTCAGTTTGAGTAGTTTTTTCCGCTGATAGACCACGGTTCATTGCAGCAGAAATGAATTCCAGTTACACGTTAGCCTGCGTCGCACAGACAGCGTTTTTGGAGAATCGTTTTCTCTTTCCCTCTGTGTTTTGTGAACTGACCACCCTAAGCCTAGTGAGCAGCTTCGAACTGGACAAGGGCCCAGCTGCCGGCGGCTGCGTTCGCACCGCGTTCGCACCACGTCCGCGCGGCCGTGCCTAGTCTGGTGAACCTGTTCTTACCCGCAAACTTTTCTATCTCATCTGCCCATCTAACTTTCTGTGTCCCCCTTACCCGCTTGCCTTCTCTGCGAATCCAGTCCGTTACTTTTAATGACCAGTGGTTATCCTGCCAACGCACTACAAGCCCGGCCCATTGCAATTTTTTTTCCTGATTTCGACTATGATATCCTTAACCCGTGTTTGTTGCCTGATCAACTCTGCAGCTTCTCTTCTTGTCTCTCAAGTGTACACCTATCATTTTCCTTACCATCGCTCGCGTCGTCGTCCTCTATTTAGACTGAAACCTCTTTGTAATTCTCCAGGTTTCTGCTCCGTGGCTAAGTACCGACCAGATGCAGCTGTTTATACGCCTTCCCCTTGAGGGATAGTGGCCGACTACCAGTCATGATATGAGAGTGCTTGCCAAATGTGCTTCACCCCATTCTTATTCTTCTAGTTACTTCAATCTCGTGGTTTCGCCCCACGGTTACTACCTGTCCTATAAGTAGACGTAGTCTTTTACAACTTCAAGAACACTATTATCTATCTCGAAGCGCTGTTCTCTTCCGAGGTTGTTGTACATTACTTTCGTTTTCTGCAGAATAATTTCAAGACCTACCTTTCTGCTTTGCTTGTCTAACTCCGTGATCATAAGTTTCACTTCGTCCCCTGAGTTACTCAGCAATGCGATGTCATCGGCGAAGCGTAGGTTACTAAGGTACTCTTCATTAACTCTTATCTCTAACTCTTCCCCTTCTAGGCTTCTGAATAACTTCTGTAAGCACTTGGTAAAAAGCATTGGGTAGATTATATCCCCCTTGCCTTACACCCTTCTTGATTAGTATTCTGTTGCTTTCTTTATGAAGCACCATGATGATTTCTCGCCTTCTCCTAATCTATGAAGGCTATGTATAGCGGTTGGCTATATTCTGAGCATTTCTCTATTACCTGATTGATAGTATGAATGTGGTCGATTGTTGAGTAGCCTGTTCATAATCCTGCTTGTTCTTTCGGTTGATTGGATTGAATTCTAATATTTTCTTAATTATGTTAGCCTTTGTAAATAGCGTGTACACGATGGAGAGTAAGCTAATCACCCTGTAATTCTTCAAGTATTTGTCATCTTCTTTTTTTATGTATAAAGATGATATTAGCACTCTTCCGAGATTCTGGTACTCCTCCTGAAGCGTTCAGCTTTAGCTGTGCTCTCCGGAAGAGTTGTCGGAATCTTTAAAAGATAGTGCACGCTTGGAAAGAATACCTCTGAGCAATTGGCAACCGCTTGCATCGCAGACATGCTCAGAAATTCCCGCTTCTATTTCACAGCATATACTGCTAACTCCCCTTGCAATGCTGAAGTTGAGATAATGTTCGAGTATGCATGTCAGTAAATTTCTCGGCAGTGGAAGGAGTGGCTGATTCGGCAATGCTCTATGGCAGAAGCGAATAAAGCATCCTCAAGGTGTGCCGATGCTTTTTAAAGCGCTGATTAAAGTGGTCTATTACATAGTCCAGAAATGGCCAGAAATAATGAAAGCTTAAAGTGCAGCTTATTGTGCACGCCAGCCACTGGCACGTTATTTCGATGAAGCTGTCTCCCTGTGACAAGCGACATTCTCATTTTCGCCAGTTGTCAACTGTGCACTGGGAGCAGCGCCACTTTTCGGGGAATAATAATCAAGCCGTACCGTACGGCATTTACGCGCGACCATCTAGTCCCATAGAAGGGCGCTGATCGACCCAGGACATGAACTACTAAGCAATACGTGTAGGCAGCATATTTAAAGGGTGCTATTTCGCATTTCTAGGAAGCAACAAGCTAAGCAATGTTCGGGCAGTGACCCTGAATGCGAGAAACGAGAACTTTAGCGACGATACATGTCGGCTGGTAAAGTTCCTCTTTAAACACTAGCGCTCGTTTCTCGCCTCACGTAAAGATTCGCTGGTATACATTTCCTCCGCTTCCCTTCAAGTGCCGGTAAGGTCGCGCTCTCCCAGTATCTTACTCTGTACGCTAGACGTCTCACGTTTGTGATTACCCCCATATGAAAAACTGATAGTTTCTGTCGCGTTCTGATGGAATACCACAAGCACGAATGAATTCGAAGGAGGTGATGGCAGCAGTGAAATTCCAGCGACTCGCATCAGAATGCTCAAAACAGAAAAACCAACAGGAATGGACAGTGCACAGTAAAGCGTAAGTAAACTCGAGTTGCATGCGCTGGCAGTTCTCGTTGTAGTAGACGCGTTCTGAGAAATAGGTTATGGGTCACTATATGCTCTGAACAACCGTTGAGGTCGTTCATTCATCGATGGTGAACCCATCACTGAAGATTGTGTATGGTTGGAGGCTGCTCCTGTTCGCGCCGGTGCAAGTACTGGAAAGATGAATGCACGTATGATGCGCGATGAAATACTGAATCTGTTGAATTAAAAAAAAATGTCAGCTGCACAATTGAAAACACCGGAAGACACTTTGCCGCAACGCTGTCATTTGAGGGAGCCGAGTAGAGATCCACGAAAAAAGAACGAGAACATACTATGTTTTTTGCGTGTATTTAAATGTTTTAGTGGATACGCACAGCGACCAAGGTTTATGTGAGTAGGTATAGTCTGGTCGCACGTGCACTTTAGATTGAGACCAAGTGAACATTTCTCATCAATGATTACCTTGCCCTCACAGATTGCACAACAAAACCTCTACGATTAAATCACTTCAGGGATATCAATAGTCACAGTGCAACTGGAAGTCTGCCCGAAAGATAACGTCTGCAAATCGGTGTAGCTAACATGCCGCTTATCTTGCAAAAAATTATTTATTGCGTATCACAAGGATGCTTGCATTCAAACAGTAAAGTAAAAATATGTTCACTAAAAGCTACCACTGCGTCAGGGCGGCTTGACATATAGAGATTAATATAAAAATCATTCCCATCGGCATGAAGTCATGGACATTCGCAGTAGGAAATTCGCTCAGCAAGGTAAGCAAAACGAAAATGTAATTATGAATGTACGAAAACAAGCTCCCTATACCTCTGAATCTTCGTTGTAAGCGGAACCCTCCTTGATCTGTCAAACGCACTTCACCCCTATGAGGACTACACCATGTACGCTTAATACAGAATAACAATTAACGATGTCTTCTTTGATCGAGTAGGTAATCGCAACAAGGCGTTTTCGAAGACTAGTCCATTCAATAGTGGGACGACAGGTCGTTGCTCCAAATGGTCACTGTACATGTCATTTACTGTATTTAGAGTACTTCTTACAGTACAACCCCGCCGCCGTGGTCTATCAGCTAAGTTACTCGGCTTCTGACCCAAGGTCGCGGGATCGAATTCCGGCTGCAGCGGCTGCATTTTCGATGGAAGCGAGAATGCTGTAGGTCCGTGTGCTTCGATTTGGGTTCACGTTAAAGAACTCCGGGTGGTCGAAATTTCCGGAGCCCTCCATACGGCGTCTCTCATAATCATACGGTGGTTTTGGAACGTAAAATCCCACATGTCAATCAAACATTCTTACATCATCTTTACTTGCTCTCTTCACAATTATATGCACGAGGAGAAGGGGAATCTCATGACTTAATTGATATACATGTGTACCATCTGTTTGAACTACCGCCGATAGTGACGTCACAGAAAAAAGCTGATGCTTGTGCCCCCCCACCGTCAAGTCTGTGCGACCCCCCCCTCCCCCCAAGAAAAAAGTTTCTGGCTACACCCCTGAATCACGTAAGTTGCCTCCTACTTGACATGGCACATCTCCGAGAAGAAAAAAATAAGATTTCTTAATCAGGAAAGTGTATAAGCAAGCCATATGCTTACCCAAAAACACAAGCACAGTGAAACTATTAGAACTAGGCTTTCTCTTTTTCCTTTATTTTTCGGTGTCTCTCGAATGATTACTAAGTTCTTAAAAGAAAATTAGCCCTTGACGGATTCCGCTTCGTCGTGTGGATGCGTACCTCGACTAATTGTTAGAAGCGCACGACATAGCATATTATGAATGGCTTTCTAAGACTTAAGTGGGCTTGTACACCTTCGAAAAACTGGGAATACGGAATCACGCGCAGCAAGGTGAAAAAGCCAATGTACTCGTGATGGTCAGGGATAGAATAGTGATTCCACTGCAGCCCAAAAGTATGCACTCGGAACATCACACCGGCCGAAGAAATTATACAGCGCAGGAAGTGAAAATTCGGACATAGCTAAGAACTGGTATTCGTAGAGGCGGCCAGAATCGCGCCCAGGTGTGGTTACGTGGCTGCGGTGGTCAACTGTAAAGGGACATGCAAGGCGAGTTCTACGGAGCAAACGCCACTCGCTGAGACGGCCGGATGGATGGGTGAATGGATATGGCTGTACCCTTTAGATCGGGTGGTGGCTAGTGCGACCAAGCCGTAACACTTATTGAACCAAAAACTAGATTTATTTTTTCCCTTTAAATAGGGAGGTTGATGATTCGTACTTTGCAGTGAAGCGTTCAATTTTCACTCATGCCTTGACTTTAGCCACCAATCATATAACCTCCTTCTAGTTAATTCTACCCGCTTAAAGTCTATTTTGCCCTCTCTGTCTCTAAACCCAACTGCTTTGAAAAACTCTGCACCATCATCCTGAACTATAAAGCGCAGCCCTTTACAGAACATTATCAAGTGTTCGGCAGTTTCATCTTCCTCTCCACATGCACTGCGTACCGTGTTTACCCCTTCGTATTTGGCCCGATATGTCTTGGTCTGCAATACTCCCGTCCTGGCCTCAAACAGTAGAGAACTACCCCGATTATTATCATTGATCCTTTCCTTGGCAATTTCTTGCTTAAAAGTTCGATAGACCTCTAGTGCAGACTTCTTAATCATGCCAATTTTCCACATATCGGTCTCAGCTTCCTTCACCTTCTTCTTAACCAATAATTCTTTTTGGTTTGGTCCTCTGCCATTTTCTAAGTATTTACCAGTCAATTTTCTCGTTCGCTTCCTCCATTTTGTATCGACATTCTTCATGTACAAGTAGCCCAATACCTTCCTAGCCCAACGCTCCTCCCCCAATTCCCTCAATCGCTTTTCAAATTTTATCTTGCTGCTAGCTTCCCTGCCCTCAAATTATGTCCATCCCATGTCACCTTGTACTCCCTGATTTGGTGTATTCTCGTGAGCTCCTAAAGCAAGCCTACCTGTTCCACGTTACTTAATTTCTAATCTTGCTTGAACTTCTGATCTCATGCACAAGACCGCATTGCCGAACATCAGCCCAGGAACCATGACCACTTTCCATATTCCTCTCACAACACCATACCTAATGTAATTCCACAGTGCCCTATTTTTCATGACTGCTGCATTCCTGTTACCTTTAGTCGTTACGTATATTTCGTGTTCCCTCAGACACTCGGTCCCATTGCTTACCCATACGCCCAGATATTTGTATTTATCTGTTATCTCTAGCATGACCTCCTGTATCCTAAGCTCACTACCTTCGTTGTCATTAAAAATCATGACTGCTGATTTTTCCTTACTGAATCTATAATCTAACCTATCTCCCTCATTACCGCAGATGTCCATCAATCTCTGCAAATCATCCTTGTTGTCGGCCATTAGCAGCATATCATCTGCGTACATCAATGCTGGTAGGGCCTGTTCAATGAGTTTTCCTTGTTTGACGAAAGAGAGATTGAAGCCCAGTCCACTTCCCTCTAATTTGGCCTCTAATCCTTGTAGGTACATCATGAATAATAAGGGTGACAGGGGACACCCCTGCCTAAGCCCCCGTTTTACCCCTTCAGGCTTGGATACCTGTTTTTCCCACTTTATAACTACCTTGTTACCTTGACAGATATCCTTTAAAAGATTAGTGGCTGCATGTTCCACGCCTAGTGTGTCAAGTATTCTCCATAATTCCTCTTGAACTACGAAATTGTACGCTCCCTCGATATCCAAAAATGCTAGCCACAGAGGCCTGTGTTCCTTTTCTGCTATATCGATGCACTGCGTCAGTGAGAACAGATTGTCCTCCAACCTCCTGTGTTTCCTAAACCCATTCTGCAGTTCCCCCTGCACCTCATCCTCTATCTACGCTTGGAGTCTTTCCTTTATAATCTGCATCGCCAGCCCGTAGGCCACTGATGGCACTGTTATAGGACGGTAGTTGTTTATGTCAACTTTGTCCCCCTTTCCTTTAAAGATCATGCTCATCCGGCTAAGTTTCCATCCATCGGCGACTTCACCATCGATTAATATTTTGTTCACTGCCTCTCTCACAGCCTGCTTCGACTTCGAACCTAATGTCATTATCAGCATGATTGGGATGCCATCTGGGCTTGTTGATGTACTACTAAGAGCCCTTTTCTCAGCCCTTTCCCACTCTGGTTGTGAAAATGGAGCCATTGCGCCACTTGATTCATCCTTGTCTATTGTAGTGCATAAAGCACTTCTTTGTTGAAGTTTTTCTGTTACCCTTGTTCTTATATATTCAATAGCTTCGTCCCCTTTTAACCTAGCACCTTGAGCTGTAGTTATAAACCTCGGCTCTAGGCTCGTCTCCTTTCTTAGGGAGTTTAGATGGTTCCGAAATTTCGCAGCTGCCTTTCTATCTTTTTTGTGTACTTCTGCCAGCCACTGAGCTCCCTTTCTTTTATACTTTTCATTGATCAGAAGAGACGCATCCCTTCTACAGCTTAGAAAGATTTCCCATTTTCTTTCAACATCATCTGCCGTTTCACCCCGCTGCTTAGCATGTCTGTGTTCCCTAGAGGCTTTCTGACGTGTTGCTATGGCTCTCTTAACTTCCTCATCCCACCAACTTTTGGGTTTGTGTCTTCTTTTCCGGGGTGACTTGTCACGCGCCTTAGCAAGCTCTAGCTCAGTCTAATTAGATTCGTGTATGACCACACTGTTTTATTATCCTCATTGATTACTTTCTGAATTTGTTTAGTAGCTATTTCAATTTGCCTTTCTGAATAAAAATTTTCCTGTAGTTGCTAATCTTGTCTCCTTCCCACTTTCACTGCTTTTCCAAAACTTAGCTTGATACGTTTGTGATCACTACCCAGACTTCTGGAGCCACCTTCATCTATGTGCCTTCCCCTGAGCTTATCATACATCCTACTTGACATCAGTGCGTAATCTATCGTCAACTGCAGCCTTCCTACCTCCCATGTTATTTGCCCTTCACACTTCTCGGTACTGTTGCAAATGATCAAATCAAGCCTTTCACGCATATCCATGATCATTTTGCCTGTCGGGTCGGTATACCCATCTATATCTTCGATGTGCGCATTCATATCTCCTAGTATAATTATCTCGCACTCTCCCCCTAACTCCTGAATGTCCTTTGATATACACTCTACCATTGCCTGGTTTTCCTCTCCGGCCTTTGCTTCCGTGCAGAAGTACACGAAACCAAGGAGTGTCATTTGCCCTGCCACTTTCCCTTTTAGCCGTAAATGTTCGTTGCACTCCTGCTCGACCCTTTGCCAGCCTGTACTTTTATGAATGAATGCCCCAATACCACCCCCCTTTCTGCTGCCTTCTGTTCTATTACAATATTCCCACGCGTAGTCTGCATTGTTAGGAGGTTGTTCCATGTCCCCGAGATGTGTTTCTACAAAACAGTATACCATCGGCCTCTGCTCCCTTAGCTGTTCTTCCATCTCTTCCCACTTGAGCCTGTTCGTACCACCCAGCATGTTAATTCTGCGCTGTGGCCGAGGAGGTGGCCACAGCGCTCGCGGTGGTGACCACCGTAACCGAAGTAGTAAATAGCGACGACCCGCAAGCACAAATAAGTAACTATTCTAACGGCCGTGTCTCCCAAGAGGAGCTGCGGATCCTAATGAGTAACGAAGAAAAAATTGGGTTGAAAAAAGGTACTTTCATCTTATGAACCCCCGCACACACACACAAACCCCGCTGGCCGGCAACGAGGCGGCTCGTGCACTCACAAACCGAGCGGTTGGGAACGCCGACGCCGCCTCGGCCCACGTTCTACGCGGGAAGAGTTGGAATGAACCGGATGACTAGTTACCATGAAACAACGCAGCACTACAAGCTAGGAAGGCGAAAATACCCTCCGCCACACAACATGATAAATAAAAAACAAGCAGTTGCGTGGCGACACCTGCAAACACATACTTATCCCAATCCACTTCTCTTTAGTCTCTGGTATACCCTGATCTGTTCTTTAACAGTAAAATACAAGCTTTACGATGACAGGGCCACACTTACCCATATACTATGGGAATGCTTGAGTTTAGATGACAGCAAAGACAGAAAGCACGAAAAGGCAGTCTCGGACCGCAAGGCGCGCTGAGAGGGGGCTCTGTTCAGCTCCTTATTAGAACAACTATGGGCCGTCCAGCGAGCCGAAGAAGCCGCCCGTGGTCAAGGATTCGTGGTCGATGCCTAGGCTGGGGCCCACTTTAAATCAACTTCGCTTGACTTCTTCAGGAAACTGGCTAGCGGACGCTGCCTGTGTCAGAGTTGCGAGGCGAGACAGGGAGAGGTAACGTGCCCAGTATTCTACCGCTGAGCCATGCTGGTGTCCGCAAACTGACCCTTGGCAGGCTTGACGTCGGGAAAGTAATAAAGCATTTTATAAAAGCAATGGAACAACCAGGTGTTGCACGATGTGAATCGCATGATGACTTGGCCGTGCAATGCTCCAACCTAATACGAAAGCTTGTTCTTGATCTCTGATAACGGTGGAGCATGCCCACTTCAGGCATAATTATTCATTTATCAGCCGCTGCATAAAAAATGCACTAAATTTCTTGCAAGTGTGTAGCGGATGCCACGTTCTTCAAAAAATTAGGAAAGACGACATAATGAATCCAGGCCTGCAACACAATAATTATGATTATTTATGGCGTAGGGGGTACCCAGCAAGTGGTCTTTTAGCAGTTAACCAAAGAGTGTTTAGAAAAATCTCTGACAGGTTACTCTTCCAGCTTTCGCTGTGACTGCGCTGCGCGTTCTGTGCAAGCCTGGTGGTTTTTTAGGGAATATTATTGAGAACTCAATAATGATGATGACTTCTCGGTAATGTTCAGCCTAACGAAGAAAAACGAGCCCTGCTTACACTTGTTTCCTTGTTCCTTTTTGTAGTGTTGTAAGCGATCCCGTGCGTGATATAGGTCCGCAGTTCAGACGTATGCATGTTCTTTTTTCCCCACAGCTGTGTGCTGCGACCACGTGGAAGGAGGGATGTACATCGGGCCCGAGTTTCAGCTGGGCCAAGTGTACGATGGCTCCCTGGGTGTCGAAGAGGGCGAGACGGTGGTGTTGTACAGGCCGGTGTACGTGTCCATTCGAAACCCTACTCGCGGGAGCAGCAACGCCACCGCCGGCGCGTCGTCTGCAACAGCTACGAGCGACGACTCGGTCGGCGTCGCGTAACGCTCCCACGTCGCTTTTCCGCCACGGTTTCTGTTTTGCGCTAGACGGTCACGAATCGCAGTACCGACCAGTGCATCCGCCGACAAAAGAGAGAGAGAAGGTTATTTAGCGACCACGTAGCACAGGCATGTATGCAAAATAAACATTAGAAAATTGGGAAACGCTGCTCGAATGCTTCCAGGGTTAATTGTTTACGGCTCCGTGCCATGCCTTGTAAAAAGTCCTGTGAGGCCTGATATCTTAAAACGTGTGGAACTGAGCTTGTTGGTATATCTTCGCTTGCCAGCGCCTGGTCCTGTTCTCTCTGTTGCGACGTCTTTCGCAGTCGGAAACCTAATACTTTTTGCAGCTCAGTATTCAGCGAATATTTTTTTGCCTCATGAAGAATTCGTCGACAGGTCTTGAGCAAAGGTGGGCAACGGATGAAAGAATACGATGACGAGCGCTAAAGGCAAATTTTTTGATTTACTGAAACCCGCGGATAAATAAATATACAATGCTTGGACGCTTGATGCCCCAGCCATCGCGTAAGAAGGATGCCATTTGCAACTGAGATGTCGTGTGTTTTGTCTGCGTCCTTGTTGTTCTTGTAAACTAAGACAGTTTTTACTTCTTATACGCAACCTTTGTTGGGTTCCCTGTGTTTCACCCGAGACTTTCTTACCAGCTCGACAGACTCCTGTCGAATGTCCACTTATAAATCATTAAGGCTGGTGCACACCGGCGACTAGCAGCGGTCGTGCGACCATCCAGACTGGCGACCAAAAAGCCACTGATGTTCACACCAGAACACCGACAGAGGCTGCATACGAGTGACCGGCAGCCGCGAAACTGGAGAGTCACGTCCGGATCTCTTTATCAGTGAGAACTCTGGAGACCGGCGCCGATAAGCTGATCGCCGCCAGCTCAGTGAGCATAGCAAACCGAGCGCGCTGCATTTATTGTTTCTCTCCGTTCTAGCACAGCGTTTCGACAGAGTCAATGAGTTAGATTCTAGCGATCAACAAGAGATTGTCATGGTGCTAGTGCACTGTGCCATGGTGTCAGCGCTCGCAGCACAGATGCCGCCCCCCCCCCAAAAAAAAAAACCGTTGGTGGGTGCGACCGTCCCTTCAATCGCGAGAATTGGTTGGCCATGCAAGCTGTCTACCTTTCGAGCTGCACTGAGACGACGAGGAGTATTTCCGAGAGTGGTACGTATTCAGAAACGCTCCTGATTTTATCTTGACTTGCCACAGTCTCCAATGCAGCACGAATGCGTCTCTAAAGCGGTGTGTTAAGTCGTCGCCAATGCAAGAAGCACACACGCGTTCCAAACGCGTTGCATTGAAAGCGGTGACAAGTCAAGTTCAAGACAAAAAATAATTCTGAATACTGGGGCAAAATAGCGCACAATTTCTTTTCTCTTTACTTTGACGGTGTGTAGGATCTTGGAAATGCCGCGACGTAAATTCGACATTTTTCTCGAGCTGCTGCGCCCAGCCATCTCCAAGCCAAGTATTCTGTGGTGGCTATGGGGCCACAGACCCAGAGGAACCCACTCGTTTGTATCTGGTGGCAGTAGGCTAGCACAATAAAAAAGAAACAAAAAATTGAGCACCGCTGAGTGGTTCCAGCAGCTTTGCGACTGCGAACTGAAAAATTGGTCAGGAAGCGACTAGCCAAAGCAGTCGCTTTGCGACCGTTTGCGGCCGTTCGCGAATGGTCGCGCGACCACTGCTGGTCGCCGGTGTGCACCAGCCTTTACGCTTCAATGTCGGCCCAGTGACAGCGCTGCAAGCAAACCCTTGCGTGGGCTCCACACGCAGTGTGGCGGTGTTGCAGGCAAACCTTGACTTCTTCACCTCTTGGGACCTGAACCTGGTGGTGCCTCGGGGCCTTCGCGTCAAACTCTTTTTTTCACACCAGCGAAGGTAACAGGGTCTTGGCCTGAGCCAAGTGCCGCTAAATTATCGACCGTAGCGGCGAACGTGAAACAACGGAAAGAAAGGATGCGCGTATTGTTGCGAGATCACACCGATGCTCTGCCACATCATGTGGGAATAGATGGTCTCCACCGAAGATCAAGAAAGAAGGATTCAGTCATTGATGTCAAGCCCTGCTTTTGGGCACCGGCTCAGGCGGGTCTGAACGACCGAAAGGCATTCCCGGGTTTTGGGGCATCTGCAAGTGGCGTCATCTATCAGTGACAGCAACGGCGTTCTGCTGCAAATAAATGAAAAGTAGGCGAAAAAGCTCCTATCTGATGAAAAAAATCATCAAAAGTAACTCCCGGGTATATGCATCAGAGACACACTGCAAAGTTCTACCAATTTCACTCTATTGCATTGCAAAGCCAGTAGCTTCCCAGGGCAATTGAACACTGCTCGTTAGAAACACGTGATGCCCCAGTGTTGAAACGCTCAACCACTCTGGAAAGCCATGTGGTTTGTAGTGAGACACTACAAATTTACGAGAATGCTCCAGTGGTTTTCTTCTGTGTATAACCGGGAGTTACTCTTGGTAACTATTTTTTAAGGTGTGATTTCTTCCGCCTATTTCTTTTACAGTTAAGACACGTCACTGCTGTCACCGATGAGAGATGGTATTACGTGTACATGTCCCCGAATACTGGTCGTAGTGGCGAGGACCAGTGGTGCCTTGGAATATGGGCCCGACCGTAAGGCATTGCCCTGTTGCAGAGGAAAAGAAGTTTTGTGCGTAAATAAAGTTTTGTTCTTCTTCTTCTTCCTGGCCTTTCTTCATGCGACTACACCGTAAATGCCGCATAGAGGGATTTGTTCCTGCTAGAAAGTGTTTGGCGCGTTCCGTCGCCTCAAGCTCAGCGGAGAAGCAACGCATTTACCAGAGTAAGAGGCACAGAAGCTGAGTCCCATTGTCTCGGATTTGGTATTTAACCTCTGGAGAAAGTTGCTGCCCAAGGCCACAGCTGCGACTTAATTCTAAAGCACACCTCTCTTGACTATGTCAGCTTTGGAGGACGGTATCTGTCGATCTTACACAAATTTCTAGTAATCAGTAAGGCTAATGAATCAAACAATATGTGGGGTTTAACGTCCCCAAAACCATCATATATGATTATTGGAGACGATGTAGTGGAGGGCTCCAGAAATTTTAACCATTTGGGGTTCTTTAACGTACGCCCAAACCGCAGCACATGGGCCTACAGCATTTTCGCCTCCATCGAAAATGCAGCCGCTGCAGTCGGGATTGGATCCTGTGGCTTGCGGGTCAGCAGCCAAGTAGCTTAGCCACTACGCCACCACGGTGGGGTGATCAGTAAGGCTAAAGGAGATTCTAATACTATCATATGTCCATATATTTGTATATGTCACAAAAATGTAAGTAACGGATTGCAATTACAATATCTTCCTCAAAAATGTGTAGGTGGTCCGTCCTATGTACGGCTGACGCAGAAGCCTAGCTAATGTATCAGCTGCACACAGTCGTACCATGCACGATTAACGTCCCCTATTCGTCGCCTGTCTTATTGTAGCTATATGGATTCGGACGAATAAGGCCTGCGTTTCATATTATCGAGCTGATAAACTAGCGAGTAAACTTTCTCTCACACTCGGTACGGCCCGGATCATTTCGGTTTCAGTGAGGAAGAAAACGGTTTGCTAGCATCGCTGAGAACATGATGGCGCCACAGTGCCAGATAGCCCACTTCGTAGTGTACGTTCCGATTCGCGCGGTCGTAATGCACCTTCGGCTGTACCCTAGCAGTGCTGAGGTTATGCCGAGCTTTGTGTAAAGCTTCTGCTAGCTTCTCGCGCAGGTGCATTGCGTATTCAGCGCGTGCATGAGGTCGCCAGAGGCACTCCACCGCGATCCACAAGGACGGTCTTTTTCGGATTTGGCAGTTCTCTCCTTAGGTTCAGACAAAAAGGCGCATAACCAGTCGATCGGTTCGCAGTCGATCGCAATGCAAAGCCGATTTTCATAGGGTAGGTATCCCAGTCCTTACGTCTTTCAGAGAACGCAACAAGCATGTTCTTGATGTTGTGATTGACTTGCTCCGTGAGGTTCAACTAAGCATAGTATGTTGTGACTTCCTTTATTCATCCCTCGCAGCAGAAGAGCTGTCATCATCATTATTGAGCCTCCTCACGAGCTGACGCTTGGCCTCGTGGCAGTGCTGGCTCACCCTTTTTTTCTTTCTTCTTTAGTTCCATTAAAGCCTTTCATCTGGCAAGACGTGTTCTTTACTTAACGCGAGCTGCGCCGCAGCAGTAAGGCTCAGAGGTCCAACATATGGCGCCGAAAACGAGGGACCTTTGACGACGTCAACATCATCGACGTTAGGAGCTGCAACACTTCGGAAGACGGGGTCTGCGATCTTGGCGAGATGCATCGACTGCGGGTAGCAGAATGGAACGATATCTTAGACAACGCCACAGCCTGCGGTCCCAACTGAATCCGTGGCGGAAGACCACTTGTGAGGAAATCAAGCCATCATGGCAGCAGCAGTAAGTGTATTCCTGGACCGAATAAGCTCATTTTATGGTCAGATGGAGAAAGTGGATGAGGCAATTTTTGAAGAGACACCAGACGACCTGTTGCTCAGCGAGACGTTAGACGCTGGAGAATACCATGACAAGGTTGTTACTCTCACAGCGAATCTATAAGTCAAGGTGAATGAACGTCTGGCTCCTCCAGCCACACTCCTTACGAACGTTCACCCGTTATCATCTGGTAAAAGCAAGCTTTCCCAGCTAGAACTCGTAAACTTTGATAGTAACCGCAGACTATGGCCGAGAGTTTGGACGCAGTTTACATCAGCAGTCCACAATAACAGCGAGTTAAGCACAGCTGACAAGTTAAAATACTTGCACAGTTTGGTTACCGAAGTGGCCGTGTCGGTCATATCGGGATTACAAGCTGCCGAAGAGTGCTATAAAGACGCTATTGAAATTTTCAAGAAGAGTTTCGGAGATAAACAGGTCATTATGCACGGCCGTTTCCAAGGTTTGCTGGATCTAAAGCCGGTGTCGTCGTCAGCAGACGTTCGTAAGCTGAGGCAACTTTACGACAAGGTACAGGTTCATACTCGAAGCCTCAAGGCGCTTGGCACAAGCTCGACAACTGATTGCTCCATGCTTCGGGAAATCCTGCTAAGAGTTCTGCCGACGGACATGGTGCTGCGTTTCCACGAGATGCACAAGGACTCCTCGTCGGCTGCATCCTCTTCGAATACGCAGGACAATTCAAACCGTGTAACCGTTCCATAAGTAACGATCTTCAAATGCTTCTGGAATTCTTCGAAATTCAACTCACTTGTCGGGGAGCTGTTGCTAAACAAGTAACGGGAACTCGTCGTGCCGCAGATAAGGGAGGACTAAAACACAGTCATCCACGTGACGTGACCACGACAGCTACTCTACGAAGCTCCACAAAAAGTCCACAAAAATGCCTCTTCTGCCGGTCTGAAAACATTCTGCCGAAGTCTCTGATACGAAGGATATCGACTTCTCAAACAAAAGGGAGATGCTCATCAAAGCGGGACGATGCTTTCGTTGCCTAAAGCAGGGCCACATGGCAAAAGGTTGCTGAAGCGGGTAAAATGTGGCAAGTGCGCAAGAAGACATGCAACAATTGTTTGCGCATCCGATGACATCAAAAGCGACAAGAAGGTAATACCTGCATCGGTCAATTTAATGTGTAGGAGGCAAGGTCAGTCGTAATGCTGCAGAGTCTGACAGCCACTGTATTGAGTGCCAAATCATCCGGTCTCTACCAAGCTCTTTTTGATAACGGAAGTCAGCGGAGCTTCATTACAACCAAAGCTTATGGGAGATTTGGATGCAAACTAATAGACGAGGAAACGTTGGCCATCGGTGTGTTCGGGGGCGATAACATACGGAAAACCATGAAGAAGGTAAGTGTATCGATTCTCCCTGCGAACCAGAAGTGTCCGATTTCAATAGAGGCGCTAGTGGTGGACACGATATGCACTGAATGCATTCCGGTACCAGAAGAAAACGTTATAAGAGTAATGTACAAGATGCACTTGGATAGGCGAGCTTTCTCTTTACAAGAGTAGAAGACAAACAGATTGCGCTCCTTATTGAATCAGACTATTATTGGGATATAATAACTGGTACCGTGAAGCCTGTGTTCGAAAAGTTGAACGCTGTCAAGATGAAAGTGGGATGGACTGTGCAAGAACCATTGTCTACTGCAGCTGATGTTACACAGTGTGCCAGTATTGCAGTCCTACGATCCACAGTGACCGAGCAAGATATCTCGAAACTTTTGACTCGTTCCTGGGATATAGAAAGCACCGGTATCCACGCCGAAAATGAAGGAACGACACTCACCGAATCGGTGCTGGCAAGTTTTGAGAACAACATTAATAAGAAAAACAGTCGATATGAAGTGGCATTACCATGGAAAGAAAGGGTTGCTCTGGGTGCAAACTACGCAGTTGCACTCAAACGATTGCACAGTTTGATGAACAAGCTTAACAAAGACAGTGAGCTCTTAAAACAATACGAAGCAACTATTCGAATGTACCTCGAAGAAGGATATGCTGAAAAAGTACTACAAATGAAGACCAACCATTTGGACCCCGGTATTATAGGCCACACAGAGCCGTCATACGTGAGGACCGATCTACTACAAAGGTACCCATCGTGTTCGACGCTTCACCTCACGAATCCGGGATGAAGTCCTTGAACGACAATTTAGAAGCCAGCCCAAATCTCAATCCCGACGTAGTGACGCTACAGCTTTGTTTCCGATGCTGTTGAGAAGGCGTTCCTTCAAATTGGCCTGCAAGAACACAACAGAAATGCGCTTCGCTTCTTGTGGTTCAAGACTTCACCTCAAGTGAACAGCCCACTGCCGGAAATAAAAGTTTGAAGAATGACGAGAGTGCCCTTTGGATCTAGTTTAAGTCCTTTCCTATTGACTGCTACCTTAAATCAGCACTTCAGGTTCGAAGAAAATTGCTTTCCTTCAACAGCCCGGCTACTGCAAGACTCTATATAAATGGATAATATTATTGGCGCTGACACCATTGAGCAAGCTATTCAAATCCATACAGAGATAACTGAAGTAATCAAAGATGCTTCAATGAAAATTCGTAAATGGGCCAGCAACGACCCCGTTGTATCTGCCGTCTTCATACAAGGAATCACTTCTTTCGAAAAATCACTTTGCTCACCTTCTGAACCTCTGAAAGTCCTGGGACTTTATTGGAACAAGTAGATGGATACCTTTTCGTTTAGACCCCAGTATATTCTACAGTTTATGGAGGAGCATTGAATTACCAAACGTTTTATGCTCCAGGCTGTTGCAAGGATCTACGACCCTTTGGGGTTTCTGTCACCTTTTCTAGTAAGGGCGAAAATCTTTCTACAAGATCTCTGGAGGGAAAACCTCGGCTCGGATGATACTGTGCCAATGAAGCTGTCAGCTGTCTGGAAAAAATGGAGCAAGGAGGCAGCCAATTTACATGAGATCAGTATTTCCAGGTTCCTCACAGCGGGCAGCGAAGGCGCTCATCAAAAAGCAAAACTGCACATCTTTTCTGACACAAGTTAGTCAGCATACGGTGCTGTAGCCCACCTTCGTACCATCGACTCACTGGTACCGTCCACACTATACTATCAATGGCAAAGACAAGAGTTGCGCCGTTAAAGACGGTCACCATGGCGAGGCTGGAATTGGTGTCAGCTTTGATTGCAGCCAGCTTATATGCCTGCATCATCAAGAACTGCAACCTGGGCATTGGTGAAGTAACATTTTGGTCCAATTCCCATATTGCCCTTTGCTGGATTTACAAGGACCCTGTTTCTTGGAAGGCATTTGTACGGAACAGGACGCAGAAGATCAGAAATTTGACAGATTATTCTCGCTGTCGATTTTGTCCCGGAAAAGAAAATCCTCCAGATTTGCTCACTATAGGCTTGACATTACTCAAACTGAGTAGACTACAGTTGTGGTGGTATAGACTCGGATGGCTTGCCATGTCTCATACATTCTGGCCTGAATTCGGAGAAAAAACTTGACCTCAAAAACGGAAAACTCGAGGCAGCTGAGTCGGGGCCAAAAATAAATATTCAGGCTGTTAACACGAGATCATCGATACCAACGCTGATTGATAACGAACGATTCGGCAGCCTCACAAAACTTGTAAGAGTAATGGCATGGGCTTTTCATTACGTTAAAAAGTTGAAGATGGAAAGCGATAGGTTCGAGAAGCTGTCTGCTGAAGAAATTCAACAGGCGGACTGTCACTTGATTCGCGTAGAACAAAGAGCTCACTTTGGTAACGAAGGGAACTGCGTCAAAAACGAGAATCCGATTCCTTCCCATAGTCCAGCTGGACAATTAAGATTGTTTATCGACAACAACGGGCTGCTTCAGGTACAAGGGAAAGTTCGGATGATGGACGACTCGTGCGGTTTTCGCCATCCAATCCTCCTATCGAAAGACTCTCACCTCAATACTTAAAATCATCAATCATGCTCATGAAAAAGTCTTCCATGGAGGAGTACGAGACACACTGACTCAAATCAGGGAACAATACTGAATTCCACAATTACGACAGCAGGTGAAAAAAAAAACACCCCGACGGTGTGTCATCTGTCAATGCCTACAGTCTAAACCAGTTGAGCGAGTTTCACCTTGTATGCCGCAGGGTCGTTGTAATCAAACTCCTCCGTAATTCTTTTAAGTGGAGTAAATTTTGCGGGTCCACTTTACATCAAAGGGCATCTTCACCAGCGCTCTGACATTGCTCTTTTTACTTGTGCTGTAACAAGAGCTGTTCACTTGAAACTTGTTGAAAATTTGACGACGGTGAATTTCCTTGGTGCACTTCAGAGATTCGTATCACATAGAGGCCTCTGTCACACACTGTACAGCGACAATGCCCGAACCATCGTCAAAACGTCCAAAGGTCTACAGACGTTCTGGCGAATAATTCGGCATCTTGATGTACTTGCATTTTTCTCTTCCTCAAAGATTTAGTGCAAATTCATTTGCCGGAGTGCTCCTTGGTGGGGCGGATATTACGAGAGACTCGTACGTTCTGTGAACACCTGCTTTAAGAAGATGCTTGGTCAACGGTTGGTAAATCAGACAGAGTTGGTTACTTTACCAACAGAAGTGGAAGCAGTAATAAATCATCGGCCTTTAACATATGTGTACAATGATGTGGATGAGCCGTACCTCCTATCCAGCAGATTTTCTCGTTGAAAAAGACCACATTACGACCTCAAAATCAAAACCAAGTCGACCAACGGTCTACTGAAGAAACTTTAGAACACGAGAGAAGAAGATTTGCAAACTTTCTGGTCTCGTTGGTTAAAGGAGTACCTCAATGAGCCCAGGAATTACACATTCAACCAAGCAAAAAGAAATCAAATATTGAAGAAAGGCAATGTAGTTATACTCGGAGAAAAACATCGTCCAAGGCAACTGTGGAGCTTGGTTCGCATATAAGAACTGATCGGTGGACGGGACGGCATCGTGAGGACTTGCTTTTTACGCTTGCCCGACGGCACTGTTGTGAAGCGTCCTGTGCAGCTACTGTACCCATTGGAAGCCACCTAGCGTCATCTGTCAGCGCAGGAGACTTTTGCGACTTCTTTTATTCATCCCTCGCAGCAGAAAAGCAGTCATCATCATTATTGAGCCTCCTTACGAGCTGACATTTGGCCTAATGGCACCGCCGGCTCACCCTTGTCTTTTTTTTTCTTCTTTAGTTCCGATAAACATCTTGCAAAACGTGTTCTTTACTTGATCTGAGCCGCGCCGCCGCAGCCAGGCTCAGAGGTCGAACATAGTAGGTGCTGGTTTTCTTGTGCTTAATGCCCAATGCGGCGCACGTGTCAACAAACACCTTCGCAGTGAAGAAGACGCGTTGTCTGTAATGAACTGCTCAGAGAACCCGAACCTGGTAAACGCCTCCACCAACTTCTCTACCATCACTCGAGCCGTCAGCTTTTTAAAGGGGAAAACTTCCACCCATTTAGTGAGTCAGCAAGAACCTATTTCTGCTAGGAGTTGCGGGTTACGGGCCTATTACGTCACATGCCACGACTTGCCTTGGAATCTGGCTGTTAATTGGCTGCATGATGCCGGGTGGACGTCCGCCTCGTGACTTGACGCTTTGGGACACCCGACATGACACAGGCATAGCAAATTACATTCTTCTTCATGCCTCGCCAGGTAGCAAGGTGACACAACTTATCGTAAGTGTTAGGGCCACTCGCATGCCCAGCAATGCACGAGTCATGAAAGTAGCAGAAAAGTGCTCCTCACAACGTGCGCGGTATCACGACTTTGAATGACTCGCTTGTGTCATCGTCGAATGTGATGTACCTCAGCGGGACACCGTCAGAATCCAGCAGATATGAATCCAGCGCGCTCACTGTACTATCAGCTGTTGCCGAGTGGTCCGCACCATCAACAATAACAGCTGCCCCCATTTGCGCGGTCACCTCACTACCACACAGCTGCCGGAGCCCGTCGATCACCTTACAACAAGTAAATCTTTCTACTGAGCTTCTAACAGTTCTCCTGAACACAATCGCTGCGCTAACGAAGGCTTTTACGTGGTTCACACTTTTGCCTCGAATTAACGCCTGCTCCACTGTTGTTTGCGTTAGCGCGAGTGTATTTCTCTCTGTTCGGTCCGAATTAGTCGCGTGACTTGCCTCGGGTCAGACTAGAGCACGCGATAGTGCGTCGGCCGCGGCCTCGTTCTTACCCGTGCGATAGTGAATGGTGAAGTCGTAACGCTGCAGCAGCAATGCCCAACGCGCCAGGCGGCCACTTGGTTCGCTCAAGCGCCTCAACCACGTGAGAGCCATATGGTCAGTTACGAAGAGCGATAACTATTGCCAGACACTCTTTCTCGATTACCGAGTAGTTCCTCGGCGCCGGCGTCAACGAACGGCTCACGAATGCAATCGGTCGGAGGGAACCTCCATGCTACGGCAGCAGAATTTCTCCAGGTTGCTTGCGTCTGTGTGAATCACAAACTCCCTGTTCAAATCGGGTAGCTGCAGCTAAGCCGTGCTAGCTAGCAACTTCGTGATGCGACGCAGTGCGGCCTCTTGCTCTTGGCTCCAACCCCAACGCTCGCCATTCTTCAAGAGCTTAGTCGAAGGCGCCTGCACTGCCGCGCAGTCTGGAATGAACTGGCGATAAAAGTTCACCATCTCAAGAAAGAGCGTCAGCTCATCAATATTGTTCGGCGACGCATAGCTGACTATCACTTCAAGCCTACCTTTATTCGGCAAAATTCGACCCTCGTCAAGCGTGAAACGCAATATTGTTATTAGGGTCACCACTAATTGAGTTTTGTTCGGGTTCAGAGTGATGCCCGCAGACCTCAGCCTTTCTAGAACATCTCTCAAGTGGCGCAAGTGCTCCTCGAACGTTTTCGAGTAAACCGTTATGTCGTCTAGATACGCGAGTGCGTGCTGCCACTTTGCGTCTCCCAGAACACTGTTCATTAGCCTCTGATACGTAGCGGGAGCTCCCACAAAGCCGAACGACATTATTCTGAATTAGAAAAGTTCGCCGTGGCATGTGAAAGCCGATTTTTCTTTATTCCGCTCGTCCATCCGAACCTGGAAGTATCCATGACTAACGTCGAGCGTAGTGAAGTACTTGGCTTCACCTAGCTTTAATACTAACGATGCAATAGAGGAAAGAGGGTACGCGTACGCGTACTTCTTCGTAACATCGTTCAGCCTGCAGTAGTCCTACACAAAGGCGATACGTATCATCTTTCTTTGGAACTAGAACTACCGGGAAACCCCGAGGGCTGTTTGGCCTCGCAACTACGCATGTGTCGATTAGTTCGTCCAAGGCAGTGTCAAGTGCTTTCCGCTTAGCCAAGCTGATCGGTGGGGGATCGCATTTCCAAGGTCGTGCATCACCCGTGTCCATTCTATGCCTGCCAAACGTAGTGTAGCTGGGGCGGTCACTGAACATCGCGTCGTACTCATACAACAGTGACGAAAGCTGCGCTCATTACCCTTCTGGCAGGCTATGTGCCTCTACCAAAATCGGGTACACTGACCTTCCCTGTAGCGCCACACATTGTTGCGGCCGGGTGGCTACTCGCTTTCTCGGCGCGCTTTCCTCCCCGCGTACTCGTGCCTCTTCCTGCGATTAGCATGACTTTGTCAATGCGGGGGCCTTCTAGAAAAGCTTTTGCGCGTCTCCATCATGCTCTCTGTAACCGCCTTTTGCAATGTCATCGACAATACCCGACTTGGCGAGGAAGTCTCGACCAAGGATTAGAGACATTGCCAACCCAGGAAGATGCACGAAATGTAGTCATCTCACGCGTCGGTCCCAGCGGATCACTAGCCTAGCCGTGCCGCTCGACTGTGCTGTGCCCTTAGCAAGTCAGAAGATGGTATTGCTTTGCCTCAGGCAGATATTGTTCTCGCGGAGATGGCGCAACAAATCATCGCCGAACAAATAAGCGCTTGCCCCAGAATCTAGAAGTGCTACAAACTTCTTTCGAGCTATCATAACTCAATTAGAGGCGCGGGAGAGTCTACACCCTCACTTGCGCGATAGAATTATGGTGCAAGTTATCCGAACGCATCGGTCGCATTACTGATCGCTGCGCGGGGTCCGATGTGGTTCACCGGCGGTGCCGTCTGTTTCACGAACCGTGCGTTTGCCCCTGCGGTGTGCGGTCGCATTCGCAGCCGATGTGCCCCGACGCGCCGCACCGATAGCAATGACCACGGAAACCACGCCTGCTCGATCGCAAATCGCCTCGATCAGATGGTCTTCGCTCTGGGTTGCACTGCTCGTTAGGCCTCGTGTCGACCGCACACTCCCGCCGTGGAATGTCACGCGCGGGGGAGGCGTTGGCTGTATGGAGCACGTAAGCGTAGGGGTCCAAAGCTTGGTCTGACAGCTCCCAACCAC
This sequence comes from Rhipicephalus microplus, assembly GCF_043290135.1. Lineage (NCBI taxonomy): Eukaryota > Metazoa > Arthropoda > Arachnida > Ixodida > Ixodidae > Rhipicephalus > Rhipicephalus microplus. The sequence goes on along the minus strand of NW_027464587.1, from coordinate 17,335,880 downwards.
GTGGCACGTGCTTATCAGCGAATGATGCTGACACGTTACCCCTAAACGCTTCTGAGGCTACCGCACCGCCATTCCACGCACAGCGAGGCTTGATTGACTGCGATGCGAGGGAGTTGAGCGGAACAATCGCACTGCAAGGATGTCCCCTTGTATGCGCTTCGCCTCGGTGGCGAGCTCTTCGAGGTCTGCGAACTTGCATCCCATGAAGTGAGCCGCGAAAGTCGGGTGCGCTTGTCGCTTAACGCACTCGACTTTTTCTGCGTTTGTGGCGTGAGAGTTAGCGAGATGATACAGTTCGTCCATCTCCCGCACATACTCCAGCAAAAATTCGTCCGGATGCTGGGTTCATACGCTGCAAAAAAGTTTTCCCTTAATTACGGAAAAAAGGCGTAGGTAACATGCTGCCAACCACTACCGTAAAACGAGAATAGTACACGAGAGATCACGTAGAACACATAGAACGTACAGCCCGTTCAACTTTCACGGAGATCTCCGCAATGAAGAAATAATGTAACGGCTGCTGCGGAACAACACCTGCTCCGTAGGGCCATTTTTCATACACTATTCATAGTACTACTGCTACATGTCCGTAAATAACAAACGTGTTTCCATTAGATTTACCAGGAGGCATACGTAATCAGCAGATTTTTCTTCTGTGAGTACAAGGTCATTCAAAATTTTCCAAGCCACTATGTCAACTAATCCTGTATCAGCGTCACCTGGGAAGTTTTGACTGCCCCTGCAGATCCTAAAATATTTACAAAGTGAATTCAAATGTTTAAAAACCAGCAAGGAGAAGTATCCTATTAACTGAAATCAAATTTTATTTTCCCATGAAATACAGCACAGACATGCTACAAATTGTGTGAACAAAAATTTTCAAATATTTTTTCATTTCAGCGGGTTTGTATCTGGAGTTTAAAATAGGAAAAAAGGAATATCGTAACTTCCAGATACCCAAAGCATCTGTGTTGTTTTCCTATTGTAACAGTATTGTGCAAACTTCTTTTCTGAAAAAGAGGAAAAACATTTTGTCAGCACAACCACACCAGGTGAGTACAAAGCAAAAAAAACAGTGTTAGCACAATTCATTTATTCATTTCAAGACTCCTAATAGGCCTTGTAAGAGGCACTGGCCTGCAGCACAAAAATGAATGATCACACATAATAAATAATACACAACACACAGAATGAAATGACTCAAAGCACAGACAACTTTATAAGCACACCCAAAATATTGGCTAACAATATTAGTTGAAGCAAAAAGAGCAAATGAGAAATTCAATGATTTAAACAATAGAACGATTAGGGTTATGCATTGTGAAATCACTCAGCGTTTCTTGACCATCACGAATATGGCCGAAAAATTTTCACGTTTCTCGAAGTTTGAAACTCGTGGCCAATTCTGTGGCCACGAGTTTTTGACCACAAAAAAATTCTGTGGCCAAAAATGTAGCTGCCTAGTTATGAGAGTCTGTAGTATGACGCCGACTGAGCTAAAAGTCGTCAAACAACAATTTTTTTTTCAAAATTTGATTTGGAATGCACTCAATAAATGGCATTTCAAGCAAGGTAATCAAGTGATCAAACTAAAAATAATGACTTACTTTTTTATATCAATTCTTAGGAGCTTTTCCTACGAGCAACATTGAATATACTTGCTAGGTTTAGGATTTTTTTTCTGGTAACATCGCAAATACCAAGGAGACACATGAAATACGTGCTGGTGACCTTTTTGACATGCTATAAATTAAAAATAAGTTGCACCAAAGCTTAGCTGATAGTCTTTAAAAAATTGTAAATATTACTTTTTTTGAGAAAAGCCCTTAATTCAGCATCAAAAAGCTTGCCTCAGTGGTCGGACAAAAATTATGCACAAGATTTCATTCTGAAGCTGTATATTTACTAAAGGGTAGTATTTTTCACTAAAAAGTATTTTTTTTGAAATTTTGCATCTCCACCAACTACTTTACCCCTACTTAACTCAAGCAGCATGAAGCAGTCGCAAGGGCAATCTTCAACAGACGTCCACAGACTTGAGGTACACACAGCAAGCTTGATGTGGAGCAATTAAAATTGGAATGGGGCTATCATCTGCATTCAGTGGCCAACAGAGGTGCGCTACAATGAATGTCGCTAGAGTGTAGAGACCAGTAGCCTAGCAAAAAAAAAAATATTTTTCTTGTGGGGCTGGTGTGTGAGGGGAAGGTGACTTCGGTGATACTTTATGTACATTCTTGCGTGTTTTTACGTGTCCAGGTAGGTATGCACATGCAGAACTAAGAGAATCACAGCATATCTACGAAGTGAACGATGATGGGTGGGGCGAAGCTTCAGAAGGTTTTATCGGTAACCGTGAATCTGTCTGTCGGTCTGTCACTCACACTAGCGCCTTCTGCTGAGTCATTTAAAAACTAGGCGGTCACGAACCGGGTCACAGTAGAAGGACAATCCACGGCTTTAGGACAAAAAATACCTGGACTATGCAGGGGGGGGGGGGGGGTATTAAGCAGCTCCTCCTACCTTCCTGGCTACGCCAATGATGATGACTTCCAGATGAGCCATCAAGCCGTTAAAAAGTATACCGTACACAATTATCCCATACGCACGACATAAACGAGACCATCGCCTTGGCTACCAGTTCTTAATTTAAAGTTTTTTTTTTTGTTCACTTCTGTATTCATATGACAAGCTTTGGGTCTCAGGGAGCAGGGTCCTTTTCTGAAAGCCAGAAAAATAAGAAACGGTTGTTTTACGATAGTGTTTATCAGTGTAGTGCACCAATGCTTCTAGCATGGTATAAGACAAATGTACTAAATATGACAAAATATTTTTGTTAAGTGCTTAACACACGTACTGCATTTGAAGAACTCCGCAGGAAAGCAGGATGTCTGACCTTATATGTATAAAGCTGCATGGCTCACCAGGAAGTCACCACACTAAACCCAGTCCTTGTAGCACCCCTACGTTGGCAATATAATGCAGATGATAACCCTATTCCTATTTCATTTACTCTGTAGAGAGCACCAAGTTCGCTCTCTGTATTCCAGGTTAGTGGGATTCTGCTGAATATTGCCCCTGCAAGTGTGTCATGTCGCTTGAATTACGTAGGTGAAAAGCTGGTGCAGATAAATTATTCAAAAAATATTGATCGAATTTAAAATTAATACTCTCAAGTAATTCTACCTATAAATAGCTTGTCCATAGAGCCTTAAAATGAAATTTTGTGTCTATTTATAGTCCGACCTACAAAACAAGTTTTTGATGCTGAAAACAGAGGTTTTCCCAAACAAATTGACACTCACAATATTTTGCAGAGTATCTGTTATAGCATCAGTGCCTAATTATTTTTAATTGGTAGCGTGTTGATAGGCCACCAGCACATATTTTATTCGTGTTCTTGGAACTTACCATATTCCCGGAAAGTAATGCCAAATGTGGACCTTTATTCAATACTGCTCGTGTGAAAAGCCCTCAAAGAATCGATACACATAATTTAGTCATTATTTCAAAATCAAATAACTTCATTACCTCGCCAGAAATGTATTTCGATTAGTGCATTCCAAAAAATTATTTAAAAAAAACGTTGTTTGACACCTTCTACCTTACTCTGTGCAAAACAATAGGCTCTCAGAAATACGCTATCGCAAAAACCAGTGGCACTGGCCCAGCGCCGTACGTGATTACTGGACCAGTGTGGCGCTGACACTTTGACAGTGTGATGCTGCACGAGGCACGCTGGCGCTGCACACTGGGACACCTATTATCGGCCAAAATCTGGCTTTTAAATCGTTTTCAAATATTTTGGTCATGCGCACAGCGTAATTAGGACTGGAACACGCGCGCAGTGAAAAAAAAGTTGAAAAAAGAAACAATGAGTGAGTCAAAGTCGAATTCACTACCTCAACTCATCACACATCCTAAACCTGACACGCTGCCTACGGCTCTACATCTGAAGGATGCAAATTAGTGAATTTTTCTTCTTTTTAAAAGCAATTCAGGCATCCAATATTTTGCTTTGCTCGCTTACATACGCAGTGTTTTCTCTATTCTTGCTCGCACCAAACTAACATGTGATTGTTAGGTTATTTTTCGTGGGTTCTCTTGGATTACATCTATCTCGCACGTTTTGACGCAAAGCTTGTTAGCGTAGCTGCAGATATGTTACGGCAATCGTAGTGATTCTCTATGCGATTAGTCATACCTATGTAGAAAACAGCATTCACCTGAACTTCTGACCGAGCACTGTAGATTTCGTCCCTCGATAGTTCGGAAGTATTTGCTGTTCTATTCGTTTACGTTCCACGTACGACAGCCACAGCACTTCTCTCTAGTCGAAATGACTATAAGTCTTAGGGCCGTACTTCTTGTGTCAAGGTTGCTGTGAAGATCGTAGATAATCAGTTAGAAAGAGTCTAATAACAGTTAAACTGTAGTTTAGATCATAACTGGCCCATGAGTAGCCTTATTTTCACCATCGACAACACAAATCATAAGCTAAAAACACCGATATTGGGCATTTCAGCGGATAACTGCTGCAGGGGACGTGTGGCTTTCTACGGTACGAGCCGCAACGACTGACTGTGGGAGTAGGTTGGTCTTGATTATCAGACTGGTACTACTGTCATTTTGTGTTGCGAATTATCAGTTCTGTCAATTCTGTTCATAAAATACATTGATGGAACTCGATCAAACGTCAAGAAAAGCGCACCCGTGCCAGGGGGGGGGGGGGCATCTATGTGTGGGCTGGAGCCTTTTTTCCAGAAATTCTCGCACGCCCCCCTTTACCCTCCTCTGAAGAGCAAGCGTAGTTAAAACACGACGCATAAGTTCTGTGCCTTCTTGCTCTTTGCAGGAACACAATTGGCGTTGGTCTCCCCACGAAAATCCTGTCGGTGCCTCTGACCCACGCTCTCGACATATTAATGCTTTAGCGTACTCGCATCAATTGTCCGACTAAAACTGAAGCTGTATATGTGTAGCACATAGATGAAAATACCATCATGTTCGGTAAATTTTCTGCTCTACGGCTGCATTTCCGATGGAGGCGGAAATGTTGTAGGCCCGTGTGCTCAGATTTGGGTGCACGTTGAAGAACCCCAGGTGGTCAAAATTTCCGGAGCCCTCCACTACGGCGTCTCTCATAATCATATGGTGGTTTTTGGACGTTAAACCCGACATATCAATCAAATTTTCTGCTCTACGTCTCGCGATTCAATATGAAGTCTTACAGAAAGTGCGCCAATCGCGTTTAGTTTCTTCAAATGTGCCGATAATGTTATCAGTGTGCGGTTGAGACTGTACAGCGTAACCAGTGCCTCCCACCGCGCTTTAAGACACTGGGTGACGCTGTAAATTGTGGCCCAGAGCATTTCAGCGCACTAGAGGACACTAGCCACGCCGTGAAGTGTATCCCAGTGCCTTGCAGCACGCTGTAGTCGCTGGGACACACTATACAGCATTTCCAGTGTCACCCAGCGCGCTGAAACGCACTGGGAGACACCGGAAATTCTGTTTTTTTTCAATAGGGTAGGGAAAAATTTTTTGACAACAAAAATAAACGACCAGGACAAATTTCACACTTCGAGAAATATGTGGAAGTTTTATCAGCCATATTGGTGATGGTCGGAAAAAGGTTGGATGATTTGACATGAAATGACTCATTAGAGTCAACAGATCTTTCAAGAAATGGGTCAAATATTTTTTAAAAACTAGAGAAAAGAGGCATTTGAATGCTACATGCGGCGTTGCCTTCCTGTGGCAGAAGACATCTTGAGGTAGGTACAAACATTATTTATGGCAGTAATTATTTTATTTTTTATTTTTTATTTTATATTTATTTTAATACATACTGCGGACACTAAGTGGTCCAAGCAGGAATACAAATTAACAGAATAATCTCTTTAACCGGTGGTAATAATCAGTCCGGTCGAATGGGCGAATTGAACCCCCCCCCCCCCTACAAATAGTCCATAGCCAGTTTAAAATTTAGGAAAAGCGGCCACTGGCAACAAAAATAAATGACCAGGACGAGTTTCACACTTCGAGAATTATGTGGATGTTTTATCAGCCATATTGACTTGGACCGGACCAGAGAGCGATACATTCTGCTCAATTTAGCTGGCGAAACTGAAACTGACGCACCAAACAGCGCATCTACCATTCACTTCGACAATGCCCTCCATGGCGACACTGTTTCTCTTGCATTGGGAGAGAAGATTAAGTGAGCGTCGGTAAGCAAGCACAAAGCAAAGTGAATAAATTGACGGTTGATAATGGCTAGAGAAACAGTGTCGTCATTGAGGGCGTTGTCGAAATGAATGGTAGATATGCTGTCTGGTGCATCGGTTTTCATTTCGACAGCTAAATTAGCCAGATTGCATTACTCCACGGTGATTATCAGTGGCTGCTTTTCCAAAATTTCAAGGTGGCTATAGACTATTCGTAGAAAGGACTTAAATTTGCCCACTTGACTCGACCAGCTACTACCTCTGGTAAAAAGGATAATTGTTTTAATTACCCTAATTACTGCCGCAGTTATTGTTCTGAAGATCTCTTTTGTCACAGAAAAGGCAATGGGCAACTGGCACGAAAACATTTACGCTAGTCGGGCGTAACTGAGAGGTATGGCGTTGATTGACACCTATACAATGGAAAAACACGTAAAAAGAGTAAGCGAGTTTCCGGAGTCACACTTACAACCTAATATAACTCGCAGTATAAATTTCGACATCGAAAAATGAGAACATTCGACAAGGTAGTGTAAGTGGAGTTGTAATAATGTAATTCCCGTGTTGGCGCACTTTTAACTACAAAACCACAGCTCGTCACTGCTGCTTGCACAATCTTCAACTGCTGCGACGACCGCTGCCTTCGAGAGAAGTGGCGCGAAGCTGTTCTTTCTGTACAGGAAATTCAATCCCGAAAGCCTAAAATAAGTACACAAGAAACAATGACCAAAATTTCACAAAGAGTGCAACATACAGTATGCACCCTGCATAAGTAACTGCTTTCTTATGTGTAAGTATAAATTGAGTGCATGGCAAGCATATTCAGTGGCATCGGGCTCCACTTCAGTGAGAAATGGTAGAAAAGGTATGCTGAGCAATAAACACCATAAAAAGCGCTCTGTGGCAGAATCATTATACCTTTCGGGCCGTAGATATGAACCTTACTTTACCGTTTCAGCTTGCCCGCGCAGGCAAATAAAAAGGTGCTGCTCCAAGTTGATAATGTTCCATTAGCTGCATGCATCGACCAATCTGAGTGAATGTCAAGCTCCATGCCTAAGTATGCATCAACACAGCTCCCATGGATCCCATTGTACCATGGTACTTACTCGATTAGTTTATTAAAAGGAATGCAGTAGGACGCGCAACAACATATACATATTTTATCTGTATTGCACAAAAGCACAGTGCCACTGAGCATACATGACGGTATGCGCATTGAGAAGCTATTCAGTGCAGTTAACTTTTAAAATTAGGTACTGTACAGTTACGTATTAAAATGCGAATCATACTAGTGTTCTTGAACTGGCTCACATTGACACAATTATATAATGGAAGCATTGTCTATTGGGTCATTCCACGTCAGACATCCCAGTCATTTTGGCGACTATCTCAATTGTATTCGAAAAAATTCACGCTAATTTTACTGCATTAATAAAGTTAACTGCTATAATATTTCGCAGACAAACAAATTTTCGGTCACGTGGCTGCCTGTTGAGCTTCCCGGAATGTCGTCTGGGTTGGTTGGTTGTTCCTCAGAGTCCTGGCGCAACCCACCACGGGGGATCGGCCATGAAACGGACGGTGCCTCATTTGTGAGGTGGAGTTGTTTTACCACCCTGGTTATTTAGATAACTATGTTTAAACAAAGAACCAATTGGTAAACGATAGATTAGAAATAAAATTGACGTAATACAAAGAAGGAACAGGCTAATATGGTTTGAAATAAAGTGAATTTATGCCTCAGCTTAACATTCGAATCGTTTTGTTGCCTTTAGAAAATCGCATATGGCCTAGCAAACATTCCTGTGGCTAATTTTCTTTTCAGTTGCTCCAAAGGAGAGGACCACCGCAAGGGATAAATTTAAAGCCAACCTACTCAAAGGTTCTTTATTGATTGATATGTGGGATTTAACGTCCCAAAACCACTATATGATTATGAGAGACGCCGTAGTGGAGGGCTCCGGAAATTTAGACCACCTGGGGTTCTTTAACGTGCACCCAAATCTGAGCACACGGGCCTACAACATTTCCGCCTCCATCAGAAATGCAGCCGCCGCAGCCGGGATTCGAACCCGCGCCCTGCGGGTCAGCAACCTTAGCCACTAGACCACCGTGGCGGGGCACGGAAAGGTAGTTTAAACAGTCTCCTCCGTTGGTTTGTGTATAACCTGCAGGTTAAGAGGAAATAGTGAAGGTATTCACTCTTGTTGCAGTGGAAGCGTAGGGGTGACTGTGCCAGACCAGACCTGTGTAAATAAAAGTTCAGGGGGGGGGGGGGAGGGGTGGACTCAGCATCTTAGTCTCTTAATTGATATCTCCACCGTTCTAGAGGAGCACCATCGATTTTTTCAAGGGTACTTAAAATTAGAAAAGTCTGATGTTGCCAAGCGAGAATCTGAAAACTGATCTGACATGACAAAATTTTCAAAGCGTGCCACGGCAATAAATGCTAGCGTCGGTAATATAGAAATTATGGAATAATTATTTGAGGCCACTGCGAGTGTATCTATACATTCATTGAGGCTTAAAACTTTATGCCCTGGCATCCACACCAAGCGAATGAGTCGTGAATCTCTTGGGGCAAGGTCGTAAAATATTTTTGAAGCATTGAACATATTAGGCGCAGTTAATGAACAACACAGAAACAAGGAGTCTCAAAGAATAATAGCATCTGTTATTGCTTGAGGTTTTTCGTAACGGTAAGAGAATCGCCAGTAATTCCGCTTGATAAGTAGGTGTAAAATCGGGTAAACGAATCGAAAAAGACCAATCCAACACTGAAGATGCGATTCCGACTCCTGCCTTCTCTTCGCGAACTGAAGCATCCGTTGCTATTACACTCCTTATGTCTAATCTTGCCAGGTGGTCTTTCAAAATGGCATCTAGATATCTACTGGGAAGAGTTTTGCAATCATAAGAAAAATATATTGTCAAATTCTATTTTAATTGTTTGAATAGGTGTTCTTAGTACCCGTACTTCACGAAGGTTAACTTGTATTGTTTCCAAGAGCTTCTGTACGATGATGACTTGTGGACACCTTAATCTAGACCACTGCTGGTTAAAGAAACACGTCGGGTCAATAATGAAAACATATTGTGACCTCTTATGTGGGGACGCGTATATCTTTAGGAAGATAGGGGCTGCTAGTATTTGGAACCTAGCACGAAGAGAAGGCAGGCGTGCTTCCTCATATAAAATAATAATTGTGACAAATTTTGGGAGCCCAAGACATGAACATAACGCTTCGCGTTCTAGTAGTACCAGTGGTCTAATTTTGTAGGCGGGTGCTCCAGAAAACAAGAGACAACCAAACTCCAATATTGGGCGAATATACATACAATATATCATTACTAGCACATCAAGACTTAAACCACAACGTTTATTGCTGAGTCTACGAAGCATCCCAAGCACCTGTGCTCCTTAAGCTGCCATATTTTCTATATGTGTGCTCCAATTTAGGTTTTCAGTATAAGTCACTCCTAAGTATTTAATTGATGTCACCTGCAGGATAAAGTCTGGTCTGTAAAGTACGGTAATCTGCACTGGAACACTTATAGGAAAAACTACGACTGCACTTTTCCTGATGTTCAATGATAGATTAATGTCGTCTAACCATGTGTCCATAGCGTTCATATATAACTCTAGCATCTGATATTATGTAAGTGTATCTGTAGCTATGGCAAAAAAATGCGATGTCGTCAGCGTATACATACACCTGTACATCCTGTTGTACTGGAATTGTGCGCAATAAAATAATAAATAATAATGACGAAAGTACCGAACCTGGGAGAGACCTCTAGTTTGTTTATATTTTGAAGACAACATGCCAGATTAAAAGCAATAGAATTCTCTATCTTTAAGAAAGGAGTAAACCCATGCCACGAAGTAATTTGGTAACCCGATGTGCATTAGCGAATTTATTACTTTAATAACACTGTCACATTGTCCTAAGCTTTTGCAATATCTAAACTTACTAAAGCGAAAACCTGTTTCTTAGAACGAGCTAGTTGTATCCTGCTTTGCAGATCAACATGGGCACACCAAATGGAGCAGCCACGCCAGATCCCAGTTTGGCATGGGCTTAAAATGGCATTTTCGTCCAACCATTTGTCCATTCTATTGTGTAGAAATCTTTCGATTAGTTTTACTAGATTAGATGGGAGTGAAATAGGCCTAATGCCTATTTCAGTCACGTCTAATCCCAGCTCCATGTTTCTTTATTAAAGGAATTATTTTCGCGATTCTCCACTCAGGCGGAATCCACGAATGTGTAATGGGGTGGTTAACTATTGCAAGTAAATCTTGAGGTGATACTTTATGGATTATTTTTATTACCGATGCAGTTATTTCGTCGGGACCTGGAGCAGAATTGGGCAATATTTTCAGTACTTGTGCTATTTCTGACGCTGTCACTTCTTCAAAGTAATCGCTGTTAACAGGGCACGGCAAGTGGTAAAAGTTAGCAGCCGTGAAGCGGCTTTGCAGCCCTTGAACAATTTTTTCCAGAAAAGTAGGCAACTCACGTGGCGTTGAAACTATCGATTCGAGGTTTGTTGATGATGGGATTACTTTTTGAGCTTTAAGGAAGTCGAAAAGTGATTTCCTGTGGCCAGCCTTTTAAGGAACTCGGAACGTTGGCTATCATAGTTATCCTTCGCAGCGGCAACTATTCGCTTAAAAATTGCAGCCACGTATTTGTAATCGCTCCAGTTTCCAGGTCACTGATTATAGAGCAGTTTTCGCCACGCTGCTTTTCTTAGCCTGTAATGACGTGAACTATCAGAGTTGCACCAATGATTTAAAGGGTGTTGTTTAGAGACCTGAACTGTGAATTTACCTTTATGTAAAGATTGTTTTATAACAACCTTAAAGTTGATAACATTTCGCTCTTTATTTATCTCGGTTTGTTTTGACAAAGCCACACGTAGAGTCTGTTGAAATGTTTTAAAAATGATGTGAGAAGTGGGCTGCCTGACGATTGAAGTCACGGGACATACAAGTTCAAACAATATAGGAAAACGATCGCTATTTGTACCCGAGTTTAAAGTACACCATGTAGAAATACAGAGGCTAAGACTACAGAAAGTAAGATTAATCGCACAATGAGACTGATTGCATACAAACGTGGGGATTGCTGGTTAATGCATGTTAAGTTATTTTTAGCAACAATATCCCACAAGCGCTTTCCACTTACATCTGTTCTGAATCCCCACGAAGTGTGATGAGAATTGAAGTCTCCTACCATTATTATGTCTTTTCTACAAGATGAAATTACGGTATCCAAAACACTAGAATTTTCAACACCTGACGGAAAATAAGCGTTTACTAACGAAAAGAGGATATTTAGAAAGTGAATTTATTCTTAAAATTTCACTTTCGAAATTCATTATTTGACCTGTAACTTTTGCCCGATGTGCAATTTTTGAAGAGATAAACACTGCTAAACCACCTCCTCGAGAGGGGTGGTCTAAGCGAAATGTTCGGTAGTTTTTAAGATGAAAGGTTTTTTTCTTTAGAAAGTCAAGTTACTCGCAACACTATAACATCTGGGGAATGCTGATTACAAAGGCCAAAAAAATCAGTAGTTGCGGAAAAAATTCACCGGCCATGCCACTGCTGCAAGATTCTTAATCCACCTATTTTGAGAATTTGCTGGCAGCATTCACTGCCTTCTGCAATAAGTTATCTTTCAAAAAATCTTCTTTTGATGCTATTTCTTTCTCATATTTTTCGCATTTTCCTTTAGGGCTCACTGGAGATTCATTTTTTGTGGCTACGCCCACCGTTTTATTTTCTTTGTGTCGAATTCTATTTGTGAGTCCTGCGAACCTGAATTAGGACTCCAATCCAGATGTTCAATGGGAATTATTTTACGGCCGCAGTTCGACGGACCAGCTCTTGAATATAACCCTTCAAGAGGTGTTGTTACCGGTAGGCTGGGAATAGAAGGCCCTGTTTCTACGGATCCTGCATTCACCTCTTTAGCTGAAGAAAGCATAGAGGCTGCATGTGGATGATTAACATTCATGAGGGCTTGAGCGATTTGTGCATTTACTATTTGAGCAAATTACTCCGTTAGCGTCACAAAAAGGTTCTCCAATAGCTTCGTCATTGTTTTCTCAACGGTCGAGGCTATCACATCTGAGAGTGACGAGTCCATGACATGGTTATTGCGGATCGCACCAACTACGTACCCACGAGAGCGCTCTACGATGGCGATTCGAGCTTCGCGTCTTGAACAACGTTTTTGCTCAATTGTTTCCACAATTTGAATCTCCTGAGCTTTCGCAGGGCATGTGCCATCATCAGATGGGTGAGGGCCACCGCAGACACTGCAAGACCATTCCTGAGTTGTGCATTCTTTAGAGTTGTGTTGCCCTGCACACATTTGACACCACTCTAATGATCGGCATTCTTTTATGCTATGCCCAAAACGCCAGCATCTATGGCACTGCAGTGGACGATGAGTTAGCCCTTCGACCCAATATATCAGTGGCCACGCTTTGATCTCAGTCGGTCTTGTAGTTCCAGCAAATGTAACTATCACCGACTCTGTCAGGATCTTATTTTTGTTAGCGCTACGTGAACAGTGAAAAACTGCCACTGCACCTGCAGCAGAAAACATCTCTAGAATTTCGGGCGGGGACAGTCTCAAGTCTACCCTGCGAACCAAACCTCTCACACAGGCCAAGTGAGGCCTTTCACACAGGCCAATATTTTACAAGTACCGCTCATTTTTTATACCAATTTTGGTACATGTTAAGTAAAGAGGCATATATAAGGTGTTTGAAACTCAGTAATATTAACACAATTTTTCGGCCACATACATCTGTAAGAATTTAGCCAAAATGTGTTATGTTTGCATTTTTTCGTTGTGATACTGCACTTTGTATGAATATCTGAGCTGTGACTAATTGCTTCATAGAAAATATATTTTGATGAAAAATTATTTTTAGACATCTTCCCTGTTAACCTCTACGAGAAAGAATCACTCATTTCACAAAATTGTTATTTTTGTCCATATTGAAACGCAATTTGCACAATGTGGTGGTCCAATTAAAAATCACCCTTTGCCTACAATGAAAGCAAATAAACAGTTCTTTGTATGTGACAAATTTCATCATTAGAATTTCTATTTCAAGGAATACAATAATTTTTGAATTTTACCATCAACAGCATTGGGGAACTTCGAGGCGACGGCTGCCGTGTGACCAATTGGAAAATGGAGAACTTGGAACTTCAAAAGTCATTTAGGGGCAAAGCTCTTGAGGCCGTGGGCCGTTACCTCCTCTGTAGTCGTACGAGTATTATGTAGCCACTTTATGAGTTGCACAATAGAGAGCATTAGTGGTTTTCACAGCATATACACGAACAAAATGATGATTCGTGGGGCGAATCGTTCGTCCGTACATTTGTGCTTTCGTTCGTTCGTCTGCGCATCCGTCCGTTTGGGCTTCCGTGTGTCGGTCTGACCGTGAATCCGTCCGTCTTTCTCTTCGTTCATACTTGCGTCAGACTGTCTTTCCATCCGTTTGTGCGTCCGGACGGATGAACGCTACGTCCAACTCATCATCATACACTCCGTGGATATGCTGTAGTGTTTTTTTTTTCAAAACAGAAATTGCTATGACAAAATTTGGCACATCAAAAGAACTATTAATTTTACTTTCGATTTAGGTACAAAGGTCAATTTAATTCAGCCACCACATGGTGCAAGTTGCGTCTCATTATAGACAAAACAAGTATTTTGTTTATTTCGCGATTTTTTCTTGCAAAGTTTGGCAGCTTGAGAGGTATAAAATATGTTTTCTCCAAATATACCATATGTGGAATAAATATTCACTCCTCAGATATTCATTTAAAGTGCAGTACTGATATAGAAAAATTCATATATAAAAAATACAGATATAACACATTTCGGCTCAATTATTTTAGGCGTATGTGGTCAAGAAATTTATTTATTTATGAATACTGCAATCATTACTAGGGATTTTCGCAGAGTGGGTTACATGAATTACATGAATGCTCAATATGAAGACGAAAACATTTTCAAAACAGGGAGATAAAAACACACAGAAACAAAAGTACGCACACAGCAATCCAAATATGCAAAAATTCGAACGTTTATGGTGACAAAGCTTAATTGGCATGCTATTTTAAACACTGTTATTGAGGCTAGAAGAAAACAATGTGAAGGGTGACTCTAAAACTTCGGTGTTGGTTAGTTTGTTCCAGTCATTTATAGTTCGTGGAAAGAATGAATATTTAAAGCAGTTGTTACGGGTTGCATAGAGTGTTATTGTGCGCTCATGTCTTTGTAGAGTTGCATATCCGGACGAAAATGAAAGAACTTCAGAAATGTCTGTCTTTTGATGTCCCTTTACTAGATGATACAGAACTTTTAGTCCAGATAAGCGGTTTCTTTCTGTTAGTGTTGGTAGATTAGCTCGAGTTGAAAGTTCCGTAATTGAAGTGCGCCCTAAGCTGTTATAAATAATACGAATGGCCTTTTTTGTACTCGTTCTAGCTGGATGATATTAGTTTTGGTAAAAGGGTTCCATGTAATAGAAGCATAATCCAGAGTCGGTATAACTATTGTTTTATAAGCCAGAAGGCGGACGGAGGGGGTTGAGAGTTTCAATGCTCTTGTGAGGAAGAAAAGTGTACGCATTGCAGTGTTATTTACTGTATTATTGGTAATATTATTACTGAGCTTCAAAAACTTTACGCAAGCCCTTCACCTAAATTGTAAACCAAATTTGCCACGGAAGAAGAAGAGGTACTTATGAAATAATTTTTTTCACAAACACCCAGACGAGATTCCGGGAAGTTCAGGAGGCAGCCACGTGACAAAAAAAAATATTTGTCTGCGAAATATTGTAGCAGTTACCTTTTTTAATGCAGCTAAATTAGTGCGATTTTTTTCGAATACATTTGAGATGGTCGCCGAAATGGCAGGGACGTCTGACGTAGAATGACCCAATAGCCAATTCTTCCATTATGTAATCGTGTCAATGTAAGTCAGTTTAAGAATACTAGTATCATTCGCATTTTAATACGTAACTATACAGTACTTAGTTTTACAAGTTAACTGCACTGAACACCTTCTCAATGCGCATACCGTCATGTATGCTCAGTGGCACTGTGCTTTTGTGCAAAACAGATAAAATATGTATATGTTGTTGCGCGTCGTACTGCATTCGTTTTCGTAAACTAATCGAATGAGTACCATGGTAGAATGAGATCCATGGCAGCTGTGTTGATGCATACTTAAGCATTTAAGCATGGAACTTGACATTCACTCAGATTGGTCTATACATGCAGCTGATGGAACATTATCAACTTGGAGCAGCACCTTTTTATTTGCCTGCGCGAGACAGCTCAAAGGGTAAGGTAAGCTTCATATCTACGGCACGAAAGGTGTAATGATTCTGCCACAGCGCGCTTTTTATGGTGTTCAATGCTCAGCATACCTTTTCTAGCATTTCTCACTTTAGTGCAGCCCGAGCCACTGAATATGCTAGCCAAGCACTCAATTTATGCTTACACATAAGAAAGCAGTTCGTTATGCAGGGTGCATACTGTATGTTGCACTCTTTGTGAAATTTCGGCCATTCTTCCTTGTGTATTTATTTTAGGTTTCGGGGATTGAATTTCCTGTACAGAAAGAACAGCATCGCCACACTTCTCTCGAAGGCACCGGTCATCTCAGCAGGTGAAGATGATTGTGCAAGCAGCAGTGACGAGCTCTGGTTTTGCAGTTAGAAGTATAGCAACAATGACATTACATTAATACAACCCCAATTACACTGCCTTGTCAAATGTACTTATTTTCAACGTCAAAATTTATACTGCGAGATATAATAGGTTGTTTAAGTGATTCCAGAAACTCGCGTACTCTTTCTACGTGTCTTTTTTATTGTATAGGTGTCAATAAACGACACACCTCTCAGTCGTTTGCCCGACTAGCACAAATGTTTTTGAAAGTTGTGGGCATTAATTTATTGAAAACAATGTATTTCTAGAATAGAGAGAAAAAAAACGTGGTCGCGTGAGGTATTTCAAAATTTTGCAGAATGCCATCAGTGCCCTGTTTGTCAGACTTGCAGTTTTTCTATAATAAAGGCATATGTGAGCATATGGGCCTAATTGTTTTTTGCTTTGGTGTTATGTTCGGTTGAACCTTACGCTACAGGTTACTGCTAGCACTACTGTGGTGTGGTGCGTGTGTGCGCGTATGTGCGCGTGTGTGCACGTGTGTGCGCGTGTGTGCGCGTGTGTGCGCGTGTGTGCGTGTGTGTGTGTGTGTGCGTGTGTATGTGTAAGTGCCTGCCGCGTCCTACTTTGTCGTTTTTTGGCCCAGTCTACATACACATATATACACTGGTATTATGCAGCTCAGTCAAGACCACGGCACCTTATTTCATCAGCTGCATGCATTCAGGTATAAGTGTACTGGGTGACACCAGTATCTTCCTTCTTCCCTGTCAGCCGCAGAGAAGGTTCATATATGCTTCTACCTGAGAACAATTGAGGCTTGGGCCAGTTGGTGATGCATATTTGATGGAATGATGTGCTGTGAACGGCTCTCCTCAACACACAAGACTAAGCGTCACCTGCTGTGTTTCTGTTTTTGTTGTCGAGTTAATTGCGCGTCATTTATCAAATATGCTTATTCATATAACTGCCATCGTTTCAAGGGAGTTTTTAGTGTTACACCCCACTCGCATGGGTGTAGCTTCATCCAACACCCATAGTTTAGGAGTTTTCATAAACACCTATTCATCATCATCATCATCATCATCATCATCATCATCATTTATTTTACCCTTAAGGGCCTCTCTCGGGGCATTACATAAGGGGGGGGGGACAATACAAGTACAAATTTCAATGAAAATGCAGTTCATGGTTACAGTTTTTGAATTACTAAAACATACAGGTATAGCAACAAAAAACAAAAAGAAAACAGAGCATGTCAAACGAAATATTCAACAGTCAATTCGCGGTCAAAAATATACAGGCGGCAGAGAACAAACAACAAAGAAAGACAAACAGCGATTAAGAGTCAAGGGTAGCTAGTAATAAATCTCTAAATTTAACAGCAACTTGTTCGCTGACAATAGCATCCGTCAAACCGTTCCACTCATCGATAGCCGTAGGAAAAAATGATTTAAAGTATGGTGTAACGTTTCTTTACACCCTGCGGTTTCAGGGTGTTTCTAAACACCTTGTTTACGGTGTTCCTAGACATCCTAAAAGGATGTTGCCCTTGGGAAAAATACACTCTTATGGGCGTTAAAAATTTAAAGCGTAAGGCCCCGCCGCGGTGCACCATGGCTTAGTGGCTAAGGTACTCGTCTGCTGACCCGCAGGTCGCGGGATCGAATTCCGGCTTTGGGGGGTGCATTTCTGATAGAATCGGAAATGATGTAGGCCCATGTGCTTATATTTTGGCGCACGTTAAAGAACCCCAGGTGGTCATAATTCCCAAAGCCCTTTACTATGGCGTCTTTCATAATCATATGGTGGTTTTGTGACGTTAAAACCTCACATATCTATCTGAAGTCACGTAAGACCAAATTTGGCATCTGTGAAGCTATCGAAACGGCCGCGAGCGCATTACGAGTGTGGCATGTAGTCATGTTGTGACATGGCACGCATTTTGTGATTAACATGTTTGTTTGCGTCATTTATCTATGTCGTCCGTTCATGCCGCGTAATACAGGATCAGGTACATGTGAAGCTAGCAAAACAGCTGCGGGTGCATCATGAGAGTAGCATGTAGTCATGTTGTTACATGACACGCATCTCATGTTTATCACGTTTGCACCAGTATCACATTTTCGTCACCCATTTACGTCCCTAAATACCAAGTTTGGTATTCGCGGAGCTAGCGAAATGGCCGCGAGCGCATCGTGAGCATGGCATGTAGTAATGTTGTTACATGACACGCATCTAATGATTATCATGTTTGCACCAGTCACATACATTCGTCATCGAATAACGTCCTGTAATACCAACTTTGTTACATGTGACGCTTGCGAAATGACCGACAGCACATCATGAGCGTCGCATGCAGTCATGCTGTTACATGACGCGCATTTCATAATTTTTATGTTAGGGTTTGTCGCTTGTGTTCACCATGCGATCATGTCATACCATACCAGTTTTGCAACAAGTCATGTGAACGACACCCCCGCAAGACTAGTAAGACCCGGAATTGTAAATCTTGACATTCGTGACATGCAAGTCATCATTTTCATGTTTTGACTTGTGAAATATGCTCACACTACAGTCATGTCATGTCATACCAAGTTTGGCATAGATATCATTATCCAAGCGGCCACGAGAGCTTAAAGTCATAGGCGGCTAGATAGATAGATAGATAGATAGATAGATAGATAGATAGATAGATAGATAGATAGATAGATAGATAGATAGATAGATAGATAGATAGATAGATAGATAGATAGATAGATAGATAGACAGATTGATAGATTGATAGATAGATAGATAGATAGATAGATATTTAGATAGATAGATAGATAGATAGATAGATAGATAGATAGATAGATAGATAGATAGATAGATAGATAGATAGATAGATAGATAGATAGATAGGTAGATAGATAGATAGATAGATAGATAGATAGATAGATAGATAGATAGATAGATAGATAGATAGATACGCTCAAACTCGTCGAAATTCGCTAAGAAAATCTTCGCATTTAAAAGTAAAAACTAAGTCCTTCAAATTTATACAACAAATCTGAGCTAATAGCATTCTAAACAACACTTTCACAAATACACAACTTATTTTTCAATGTCCTGCAGTGTGTGATTGTAAATGCAGTTGTCAATAATGTAACTGTTCTACAGCTACATTTAAAGGTGTGGCCAGGAAATGGCCAAAGAGTGCAGGTGAGAGTAAGCCACGCGAGTGTGCCCTTTGAAGGAATGAGTCCTGCAACACAGACTCAAGTCACTATAAAAGTGAATGTGAATGCTAACAATGGTGCTTGTTGTAAGTGCTGGATATTTTTCCACAACCACAGCCACATTTGGAATTTCTTTGGAAATCCTTAATTTACGCTCCGAATAGGTTCCCGATATGGAATCCATGAAGTAGTCATAGTATGGACTGGCTTTAAACATTTCTCTTTGCATGTTAGCTTCTGCCTTGACACCTGGTTACATACCCACTAGCTGGAAGGCAGAGATTAGCAGTTCCCTCTTGCCGAGACCACTCAAGAGGTCCATACTGAACCATTCTTTCAGACTGTGGCTGTTAATGAGGTAAATATGTGCATTTTAAACGTAGAAGCATCAGTAAGTGTCGCCAGTAGCTGTGGCAGCAATTGTGGAACATCCTTCTTTCTGCTTGGCCACTTTTCTTTCTTAACAATTACATAACGTTTACTACTAATAACATCCTTTATATAGTCCTTGGTATTATTGTCTGTTAGTTCTCATAATATTGCTGCTGTTACAGGTTATTTCGAAGTGTGTGCAATTGTAAATGTCATCCTGCTCTGGCATTCATACTTGGAATAACAAAAACCTCAATAAATAACAAAAATAGGTAGTATACCAGCAGTACGACTTGTTTTGGCATTTTGACTTAGCTTTACAACTAGCAGTTGCTATGCCTCCACACATCAGATAGACAACTTATTTTTGGCAAAATAAGCTTTAAGGGGTATGGTAAGAAAAAAGAAGAGACTCTAGCAGGACACTAGTTTTCACTCGATGTAGCTCGTACTCCATAGGATTCTTTCTTTACAACACGCCAGTTTTAATAAAGCTTTATTGAAGAGTGCTCTAAGACAGTATAAAATGCTACCTGTGCCCTTCATCTTTTTTTTACCTAAGGCAGCGCATAGCTCCCTTACTTCCCATGAGTGTTGAAGATTGGGCGAGTTGGTTCGTCGTACTTGAACTGGTATAACGCATTACGGGGAAGAAGAAACGGCCGAGCAGACCGACACAAGAGGACTTCCCACTCCCATAACTTGCGTGCCATAGACAATTTTATGTAGCAGCGGCTAATCACAAAAAAGGTAGCTGTTTTCAGGACTAGGAAGTGTAAGAGTCCGTAGCAGGAGCTGCTTCCGTGATGACTTCTAACATCATGATTTGCACCACCACACATGCTCCGAAGTTTATTTCGTTAGCAGCTCTGACAGTTAATGAACAGTTGGTAGCTAGCCCTCCTCTGTCTCTTCTTTGCTTTCTTCATGTTCCAAGCATTGTGCCAGGATTAAGATGTTCAGTAAGCATAGGCACCAACCAGACAAGCAGCAAGTTCTTCTACCCCCAAGCGCATCATGGCTGCCATGCGATGACACCATCTCTAGACAATGAAGCAAGTAATAAAAAAGTTAGATCACCATTGCAGTTTCGTACTACTGGTTTTACTGAAGCATAATGCTTGCTGGCTTTACTCGTTACATTTTCAAGGGAGAGAAAATTGCATGACTATGGATGTTATCAGCTCACTTCAGTTTGGCGATTTCGAATTTTAGGCTCATTTTGAGCAAGAGTTTCTCGAACTCTTTGCAGGACGAAAAAGGGTGGTGGTGGGATCAGTGGCATCACTGTACTGGTTTGGTGTTGGGCAATTAAGGTAGTGCTGTGTTGGAATACCCCTCAATCATCAATTTCTCTTGATTTAAATAGACATGAAACCAGTGCTGAGAAGTTTCTGTAATGTGACCTTTACAATATACACGAACTTATATTTGTCTTCTGTCCCTTTTAAGATACCCACCGAACAATAAACACATTTGTACATACAGCACAGGGCCTTGTGATCCTAAGAGGCAGCTTATTTTCAGGGCCGCTTTTTGATCTTTTTGGTGGTGCAGCACTGTTTTCATCTTCATTGGCCTTCCTAAGTTTAAATCTTTCATACTTTCCTTTGAATCGGAGGCCCTTACGCCATGAATCCTGCAATGTTGTATAGCCATCAGTCAAAACAAGCAAGAACATTTCCCCACACAGAGCCTAGTTATCAGGTACAAAGTTTGGTTGTGTTGTCTGACAGTATATACATTAAGGTTGGCAACATAAATTGAACTCACTCAGGCTCATTAAAAATACTTACATATATGCCACCTAGAGCTCAATAGCACTCAGATTCACCAATTTTTTCAACTAGGTCTACTCCTACCGACCAGACTCTGTATATTGGCTCATTCTTGCTCATATTTATATACTCATATTCACTGAAATCCTGCTCAACAAGGTCCATTCAGACTAGACTAACCAAACTCATTGGAATTTTGTCAGCTGAGTTTCCTCAAACTTCCTCGTCAAAATTTTGCCCAGCTAGAGTTCTGTATTGGTCCGAGTATGAATGAGTCAACCCATGTAAAATGGCATGTTAAACTTGAAGATCCAGAGTTCAGAATACCACCTAAACCTTAGATCGAGTACTCATGTTGCACCAAGCCAAATCTGCCAGTAAAACACACAAATGCCCCGTTGGAGGTCATTGCATTAGTTGTTTATGTATACGTCACTAAACCGGTTCCGGAAACAATTTCCTTTTCCCCTCTTTACGCTTCCTTCGTAAATTAGTCACCACTGCAAAGCGTGCATTTCGACTGCGCTGTCGCACAAAGCACGGGTACAGTTTTCTAGTGTTGCGCTGACAAATATGCACCAGCACATGGTAATCTGTCTGGCTGCGCGTCGGCTGCTGCTGAACGTGCTCGTCGCTAAACACCAGTTCTTCCATAGCAGAAAACGCAGCCGTTTTGCAAAGCGCAGCCCATGCAAAATGACGGAAGTGACGTATAGTGGTCGTCATACTGCCGCCCAAATATGTGACTTGGCGGCGTACTGGTGAGAGCAATCTGCCTCGGAGCGAGTTGCTCTGAAACTACCAGTGAAAAGCGCACATTTGCTACAAATTTACCGGCGAAATTCGGATTTGTCATCACAGGGCAAAAAAAACTTTCCATGAATCTACCAGTGGAAAACGCCATAAAGAGTTTGTCTGTAGGTAAAGTCGGCCGTGTAGCCAGAAATATTATCACGGACTGTTATACGCCACCAGTTAAAATGGTAAATCTATGAGAGCCTGTTCCCAAACAATATCTAGTCATTTTTATGCTGTAATAACAAAGAAAAAGGCTTGGTTATTTTGCTAGCTTTCGTATTTACTATATACATAGGCTGAAAAGCAGGGAAGACCGGGGGTATGCAACACCCGAAAACTTCAGGGTGGCACTGAAACACCCCTTATCTGCTTCAGATACATTACCAAAAACACAATTAACTTTGTTTACCCAGTAATATATCATGAATGCCAAATTCCAACTGAATTAACATACAAGAGACAAAAAGAGTGTCTCCTTACATATCCAGTTCCTGTGGAGTCTGCCAAATTAGGAAATTTGGCAATGAGGGCTCTTGCAGCTTCTTCATAAAGCTTTTCAGTGTACCTAGTATATGTTCATAAATAGAGAATAACATACATTTCGTCATGTCTTTTGACTACAGAAGAATGGCACCAACTTGCTGATTCAAGTTTTGTCACAGCCATCACTGAATATTTACAATGCAGTAATGATTAAAAAATTGAGCAGATAACAACTTCTGAACAAGACCTTTATTATTAATTTAGAAAGGGGAGCAGGGGGAGGCTTCCTGCAGCGACAACACCACGATGGGGCATCTACCCCCTAGTGCACTGTTCCTATTTTCACAAGGCTGGCTTGCAGCAGCACTTACATTCTGTAGGAGCACTAGTCATCATACAGCCACTGGAGAGCTCTGCTGCGATTTCCAAAATAGTGCCCCTGCTGATGTCTGTCGAGGCTGAGTTTGACATCGAGAGGCATGTTTGGCAGAAGATAAAGAGTTCGTTCATCCCCACAGACTGTAGATGGTATAGCTTCTTCGACATTCAGCACGTCAACAATCCTGCATAAAAATTAAGGATAAAGTGTCACACAGCCTTGACTGCTATGAAGTCGGGGTTTAGCAAGTTTCAGAAGACGTGGATTGACGCTCAGCAGGGCCTACATATAGAGCCTAGAATATACTGGCTAATGTGTCATCCGCGGCCTTCTAGGTGGCATCAAAGTGAATGCATGCCCTGCGTCTGCTGCGTGGGGCGCTGTAGCGCGGGTGGGTGCCGTGGCGCCGCCTGCTTCTCATAGCTTAGTTTTCCCCCAGCATTGACAAGAGGGCCGTTGCAGATTTTGTTAATAAAACCGCAGCGGTATGCTCTGTTCTCATGTTAAAAAATGACCAGAGGTTTAGGTGTTTGTTTTATTTAAAAAAATGCTTGTTTAGAATGATGGCTTATCGAGCGTCGAACTGCGGCAGCTAGTTCAAAGCAGGCAAAAGAAACATTTTACTTGTATTGTAACAATGCTTGCAGCATTTTTTTCGACATACAAACTCAGGCTGTTTTGTTCAAATGAAATGCAATAATTCGGGTGTACATATAAGCGCACCGGCAAGGTTCTGTCTTAGAGCGGTACGTGGCCAGTAGGCGTTTACACACGAGCTCTAGAAACTTATAGTCACCTTAACCCAGCTACTGTGATTGGGCACTTAGCTGTGTCTCCGATAAGGCAGACATAAAAAAAGCAACGCGCCCCCCTCTTTCCTCTTTTAATAAATAGCCACTTATATGCTGTGAAGACTAAGTTCTATTGTCTTAATTGGCTGTAAAGGCAGCCACTTGATATGGTTACCTCATGCAATTTCTTTCGTAACTAGCAGTATTATATCAAGTTTAGGAAATATAGCTGCTATTGAAGAATTTTATTGGAACAACACACCAAGACGTAGACATGACAACACTACATCTATATGAAATGATGAATTCAACGTATTCAACATATCAGCGGCGCAATAAAGAAAGAAATCCTAGGGGGTGAGGAGTTCTCTCGCTCGTCTAGCGCCAGTCATGTCTCTTCTTCGTCAGAGTGTATTAGCGCTATGCCTCATTTTGAAGCACTTTAAGCAATATAACTAGCCCAAAAAGCCACATTGACAACACTTCTTTGCCCTAGCGCCCTGTATATTGAAGTGATATATGGAAAGGCGTACAAAGTGGGATCGATGGCAAGAAGTGGATAGAGCGAACGTATACTATGGAAAGAAAGATACAATGAAATACTGAAAATAAAGCAAGATAAAGAGATAAAAAAGGACCTGAGAAGTTTAGAGAAAGAGAAAGAAACACCCGCACAAAAAAAATGATAGAGAGATAGCAAGAAAGAAAGCAATTCAAATAAACAAATACAGAAAAAACATTCACACAGGATACAGAAAAGTTAAGATTGATTGATTGATTGATATGTGGAGTTTAACGCCCCGAAATCACAATACGAATATGAGAGACGTCGTAATGAACGGCTCAGGAAATGTTGACCACCTGAGGTTCTTTAACAGGCACCTAAATCTAAGCCCACAGTCCTACAGCATTTCCGCCTCCGTCAGAAATACAGCCGCCGTTGCTGGGATTCGATCCCGCGACCTGCGGGTCAGCAGCCGAGTACCTTAGCCACTAGACCACTGCGGTGGGGCAGAAAAATGAAGAAATCGAGGAAGAAGGAAGGAAAAGATTACAAACCTTAGCAAAGCATGAAAGCCTAAAGTGATGACATAGACATGAACGAAGGAAGAATACATGGTGCTATGCGCATGTCTTGAGTGTTCTTCCTTCGTCTTCGTTCCCGCCAGTCTGCACTGTGTAGCCTTCCATGATGCATTACCAGCTAGTCTACCAAGCCATGCATAGCAAAACAACAGCTGTAAAGATTATACCTCAATTGGTTCCCACCAGCTCCACTGTTTGTTTGGCATTGGGCATACATGGGTGCAAGATGCGCTAATTTTATTTTTCCAGAAAAAAAAAAGAAACATGGCTCTCAAGGAGTACTTACTGTGAATAATGTGTTTGCATGAAACCACAGCCACCACAAAGAGCTGTTTTGAAAACTAAGGGATGCGACCTCAGCGATACGAGTGAGGACTCCTTGATTTTTCTTATATACTCTGCAGTACGGCCTATGGTTAGAATGGTGGCTACAATGCCGGAGCAACGATTGCCTGTCGGCAAACTAAACCGTTTCAATGTACATTCTTTCAATGAATAGAAGACGGCGATGCTATTCAGTTTAACTTTATCAATTATTAAGCGTAAGCTACCGTTCCTGCTGGCATGGATTGACACTTTCAGCTAACATGGCAGGCATGTGCGGTTCATAGATGTCCAATGATGACTCTCAGTGGTGAGTGTTCCGCTTCAAAATTTTGTGCACTAACTATTTTGGGCACCAACTATTTTGCGCACTATCTCTACAAACCATCTAGTACTGTGGGCCTCACATATTAACTATTTCGAATCCTCAGGTTGTAGTGCACTCTTCAAGTTCAGGACACAAGACCCTTCGATGGTCGAGCTCGCTTCAGAGCACTACTGCGATGCGTGCTGCTAAAATGTATCCACAGACCAATTTGTTTTTGTCGTTTTGGTGGTAATTCATTCACAATTTGCCCAAAATACTCAGGGAATATTGTAGGTACCGCATCAGGTTTGAGGCGTGCCTTATTGTGGGGGATCTGGCTGAACACGCTGTTCATGGCAATGGTGAACATGCGCTCAATAAAACTCTTATCAAAGTGTTTCCCACCAAACTCTACAGCTTTTCACAGACCACAGCAGTTGGTGGCAGTCTCTTGTCCACTTCTTTATCCTTCTGTGCTATTCCGCGAGACGTGCTTCATCTGATGGCGTCATGAACAATGACAGTCGCTGTTAGTCGAACGATATAACCAGTTGCACAGAATGGTACGAAGCAGGTCGTTTCTTTCGATTGCCTTGACTTTGACATTCTATCATTCTACCTCATAGTTCCCGTTGTGACAGGTGCATAAACACGACAACCACTCACTCACCCTTTGACGACGTGAACAACAAACACACCACCAGGTAATAACACCGAAAAACAAGAAAAGAAAAATCCACGCAACAGCTGCAAATCGGCTATGCGGAGCAGACGACACACTTTGTCCGCACCCTCCCGCTTGGCAGTGCCCGCAGCGGCCACCGTGGGCATGCATCCAAATCGGTGCTACTCTCCTCTATTGAAAACAGCTGGCAAACGGCACACTAGTCAGTATATTCTAGGCACTATAACCTAAGTGCAACCCCCGCACAAAGACCTCAGTCAAGCATCAATCTGAGGTCAAATGGAATGGAAGTGGCCACTGTACAAAATTTATGATCAACCTCTGTGATCAACACCAGAGCACTATGAAGCTCTACAAGCCAGCTAGTACTACGAGTCTCACATGTTAACAGTTTAGGAGCCATACTCGGATAAAGCATCAACGCTTCAATATCATTCCATTGAAGCAACGAAACGCGGTGAAATATACTGACAAGAGTGCAACAAGGGACAAGCGATAAGAAGAAGCACAGACGAGTGCTGAACAGCCTTCGTATCCCTTGTTTCTTGTTGCGCAGTTGTTGGTATAATGAACCACCAACTTGCTCAAAGATTTGCACAGTGCATGAGTGTAAAGGTAGATGAGCCAAGCTCAAGCAATGCTCGGTGAATCTCTAGTGACAATGGCAGAACAAAAACAAAAACAGGGCCATGCATGAAACCATGCATATATAATGACAATGGGAGAGATCTCGTGAAAAACAACTAATGCCTACAAATAGCTTGAAGCAGTGTAAAAAATTAGGACGAAAATTGAGAATGAAGACGAGATGAGCACAATAGCACTCATGCTGTTGAGTTCATTAGTTATTCTTGTCCTCATATTTTTTTGCGGCGCTTAATTATTTGCAAGATGAACTGACTCGCCAAAACCAACACGTTGTTGCTAATGGGTGCAGTCACATTTGCAGAGCTATTTATGTGTGCTGTGCACAAGCTCATGCTAAGATTTCTGCGAAATAATTACCTTTGGTCAATGAAAACACCTTAAACTACACAATTTTTGTTCATTATGCTTTACATAATACAAAAGGAAAGCCAGAAATAATAATATAATACCCTATTCAAAACGACAAAAACTAGGCAGTAACCATGAACAAATATCAATCAGATTAGCATGCTTCAGTTTCATTCACACCTGCAACTAGCACTGGTTATACGACCACTCATGGCTGCCAACCAAAAAGTGACTCAAAGAAATTGATGTTCACGCCTACTAGTGCGACTTGTATGTAGTATATCGTGCACCAATGAATGACGCGATATGACAATGCCATATGTATTCAAAAGTGATGTTCTTTTTCTTTAGTTTTTGCTACCTAAAGTGAACCCTAGAGCTACGTCGTACACCAAAATTCTATTTTTTTCTTCATGGACACTATGAAAGGTCGCCTTATACACTTATGGTCACATCACAATCAAGTACATACGGTACCTTTTTCTTAAAAGCCTAGACTTCCAGGTAGCCTTCTTGTGTGCATGGAACACCTTGGAAGTTCTGAGACTACAACCCAACGACTGAAGTGGTAACTGCTCGCGCTACTACGGCCTTGCTGACCTCCTCTTCTTGATCTGATAAATAAGCTAACGTCCTGTTCTGTGTATAAGTTTGGTACAAAGGCTTGCCGCTGCACTCTTGTGACTGAAAAATCAAGCGGCAAGTGATTGAGCCAAAACAGTGGTTTTTATGTGAAGTGGCCTTTTGGAAACATTTGCAACTAACATATGCGCATGACCATTTCTAGTTGCATGTGCAAATGAGCCGTTGTGCTACATTACACACTTCTACTACCTACGGATTGAACTTTTTTCCACTTAACTAGAGTCAGTAGCAGCAAGATGGCAGTAAAAGCCATCTTGCCGATGATCATAGTAACATAATTGCTGTGTGGTCATTTTGTGAATTTATGTGACATATCAGGTTCCATGTTCTCCAGCTATTTGATTTCCAAAGAATTCACTGTGTGAACACCTAATTACTTGATGGCATTGCTATGACAATGCGACACCCTAGCATTGATGGCATCACCCAATAGCATGTTAGCATAGCAGACTATTAAAAACAAATCACTGCAGAATAGTTCCTGGGGCGGAGTACATACATAAGTCTTGGCTGTGCAATGTGCACTGGGTATATCAATAGTTTTCTAATAATACAATAGAGTGAAATCTGGCACTAGTGTTTATTGGAGCAGCAATGCATGGCACATTTGCCATCATGGGAATGATGGGTACTACACAGATTTGTCTAAGCTTCATACGTTCGGCTACGCGTGACTTTGAGCTGCTTTGTCATAAGACGAAGCTCAGGAAGTGTTCAGCAGTTCCACTTAACAACCTTAATCTTTCTAGACTCGCCAATTGAAATCTGCTCACGAAGTTCACATTAATATATTCTTTCAATTGAAACGCACACATTGGTACATTTTACAGGCATCAAGTTATGTGTGAATAACAAATGACAACATCAAAGTTTCGAGCTCAAGATAATTGTGTTGTTTCATTCTAATGCATGCATGTGTATTTCGGACTGAGCATTAGCAGCGAGCATTTATTTATTTTATTTATTTATTTATTGATACTGCGATCTTTTACAAGATCATAGCAGGGGTGGTACAAAAGATAAACATAAGCATAGCCTTGAGCATATCTTAATACGGTTTCAAAGTAAGCATGAATGATCATTCGGCTGAGCTCACAGTACCTGGTAATGTCTTCATTAACTCAATAACATGACATTTTAGTGGCAGTTTTTCTTTTGCTGAGATGTCTCGCCCCTTCGCCAAGTAAAGATGGCATCACAGACAAGTTCGCAGAGCTCACACAGCAGCACCTTGAGTAGCAAATGACTATGGCTTTTGTTTTTCTTCCCTAGTTATGCAGTCCAGCTGATCTCTAGATGGTTGTGGCTGCTAATGTCAGTGTCATTATAAATGGCATAGTCGGCTTGCTGTCACACCATGGTAAGATTTCAGTCCGATAATAAATAATTTAAGAACTGAGTATTGCTACGAAAAGCATGCAATTGATAAGCAACCTTCCCTGTACTGTACTGTGCTGTCTCCTTGATGAGAAGCCTTGCTTTGTCTGGGATAAAGAAGTCGTCGTCCATGTCGGCATATATGTCAAAGTCCTTGTCGAAGACCTAGTGGAAACATAATTAACTAAAATGTACACATCTCACTCTTCATAAATCATTGCCTACTTTTTTATTTTCCCACCCTATTGAAAATCCCGGGTTGGTGGATGCTAGAATCGCTGGTAAATATGGTGGAAAGAACAGTAAATATAGTGAAAATATTAGTGGATATGGTGGAAATATTAGAGAATATGGTGGAAACTGTAGTGGGCGTAATTTCTGATCACAGCGACAGTAGAAAAAATGATGGCACATGGTGGTGGTGGCGGCGAGCCAATGGTGGTGACGATTGAAAATGCCGGCTCATGTTGGCGAGGCAAGGCGTGTTTGGTGGAATGCTTGGTGAGCAAGGTGGATGACGGTGGCAGATGGAAGCTTGGTGGATGGCGGTGGCATGATGAAAAGCACATTACAGTATGTGAAATCACTTAATTGTAGTGTTTCATTCTTGAATGCGCAGAGATATATTTTTACGGTCAAAAGAAACCAACGCTGCTCATTGCGCTTTCTAGTAAGTTTTTTTTTAATTCCTGTGGTGTCAACAACGCTTCCATTTTTGTAGAGCTTAGATTATGCGGCCGGGAATATGTTGAGATTTTGCGCCCGTACTTACATCAGTTTGACATCCACGACGTGTTTTATGTTTAGAAGATTGGAGTTGCCACTGTGAACATGACAATAAGTGTTTTACATCGGCGCACAGTTGTCGACAAATAAATGGACTCCAGTTCGCAATTGCCCCTTCCAATGTTAGACCAGAACAAAGCGCGGTCACTTCATGTCACCACGCTAGAAACGCAACTCTGGTAATTGTTGCACACTCTATTGTTTGAGCCGTACCTTTAAGTTAACAAAGTGCGTCCAAATACGCTTAAACTTTCAACTTTCGACATGCGTTGAGATGAGCTCCTGCGTATTTTACTTTCAACCTTCTGTTCTACCACCATGATTTCCACCAAAGGTTATAGTCATAGCGAATGAGCCCGTACAAGTGTTATTGGCGCTTCTGGGTTTCAGAATACACAATTTTGACAAGTAAAAATGACAATACAGCACAGCTGCAGCATCACTTAACCTAAATAAAGCCTTTTTTATTGTGTACGGTGTCCGCGCAAGAAGCGACAAACATCGATGCGACGCGCTTGCAGCACTTCCACCAAAGGTACGTCTCCCCTCACCGACAGCCGCCGGTCGCACTCACCGGCACTTCGCTGGCTCTTATGCGAGGACATAGACGCGCCAATTCGTACGCTTACTGAACCAATATGATAGCATAATGTTTTTGGCACACTGCATTTGTTTTGGACAGGCCGTTATGTAGCTGTTCTTACCGACAGAGCAACAGCGGTGTGCTAGCGCGACTGCGGTGTGCGTTGCGCGAAAAACATCAAAATAATTGTTTTGGCGTATCTATCGAATGAGCATAGAAGCGTAATAAAACCTGAACTGATATCGCCCTTTGGAAGGAGCGAGAAACGGATAATAAACTTGCCAGTAACCACCGATAAACTCTACCTGCTCCTCAGTCCACTGAGTTGCTTTTTTCCTTGCGATTGTAAATTGTAAATAAAACATAGCGCCGTTGCCATTATCGCAGTGGTAATCGTTACAGGCACCAGTTGTTCGTGTTTATCAAATGTGCAAAGTTTAGTAGCAGGTGCAGATCCTGTCCCTCCCGAGTAAATGACAAAGAGAACTGAAGTTAAACAGTGACTTTGTGAGTTGACTACTTGGATGGAGGATATGGCTGTACCCTTTAGATCGGGCGGTGGCTAGCGCCACCAAGCCGTAATACCTAATGAACCAAAAACTATATTTTTTTCCTTAAAAAAAAGAGTTTGAGGATTCGTACTTTGCAGCCAAGAGTTTAATTTTCACTCGTGCCTTGACTTAAGCCACCAATCAGATAACCTCCTTCTAGTTAAGTCTACCCGGTTAAAGTTTATTTTGCCCTCCCGGTCCCTAAACCCCAGTGCTTCAATAGCCATGGCGCCATCTGTTGGCGTGGCGCAGTGGTTAGTGTACTCAGTTCTAAATTCGGAGGTGGCAGTTTCAATTTTACGGGTGCTTGCTACATTCTTTTTTATACAATAATTTTTAATATTTCTTTAGTGGCAGCTCGTCACGGTGGTTCTTACGCTGCTTCGCGCTCCACCATTGCCGGCTGGAGCGTGCCATCCACCATCCGCCACCATGCACCATGTGCCACCAACATATCCACCGCCATAATCCACCAAAATGGTGGTTGGTGAAATTCACCAATCCTATAATGGACGTTTTTTTAATAGGGCAGTATGATCTTGCGATGAATTATTATTGCAATTAACATGTAGACTCAGTTAGCTAGACATTAAACATTGCACGAGTGTTTTGTCGCATTTTTAAAGTGAAATTGTACATTTTGTAACACCTGAGTAAACCAAAAAAATATGGAACTATCACCACAAGTCACATGAAACCATATTTTATTGCAATTAAGTCACACTGTCCTTATTTTTACCTCATGGAGTTAATGTGGTGAGGTATTTTTTTTACATTTCACTTACATCGCCGCGAGGCATTACGTAAGGGAGGTACACATAATAATTTGACTACATAGTTTTCAACCGAAACAATAGATTCAACAAATAAAACAGCACTCAAAATATTTTAAGAGAAGAAAAATAAACTGTCGAATATTGGTGAGCGAAACAACGTCACATTCATGCATTTGTAAACACCCACACGCTTCGAGACAGCAAACCATTCTTAGTGGCAGTGATATTGTAGGAGTTGTTACAATAAAGAAAAAAAAGGATTCATTATCAGTTTCATTGACGAGATGATCCGGTAGACGGTACCATTCTTGTATTGTTTTTACGAAAAAAGAACTACTGAAAGAGTGGGTTTTGTAACGGTATTCTAATATTTTTCTTGAATGGTCTTGACGATTAGAGACGTACATTGGTGTGAACAGATAATCAAGAGGGTTAATGGCATTTACATTATAATATATACAATGAAGAAATTTAAGCCCGAGTTTCTGCCTCTTTACCATCAGTGTCTCCCATTTCAATGCTCGTTTCATTTAAGTGATGCTTGCAAAGGAATAATAGCTGTTGCTAACAAATCTGTCTGCTTGGTTTTGAACTTTTTCTGATGCGTCAATCAAGTATTGCTGATGGGGATCCCAGATTACGCAAGCATACTCTAGAATAGATCTTACATACATGAGATATAGGTTTGTTTCACGGTCTGTGAAGCTTGCCTAAAATTTCTGCGTATGAAGTATAGCAGCCGGCCTGCCTTGGTCACAGTTATGTCAATGTGTTTATTCGACTTGAAATTGTCAGAAAAAAAGACGCAAAGATACTTATAATAGGATTCATTGCTAATTATTGAATTGTTTCTTTCGTATGTTGTGTCTACTTTACTAATCCGGTTGGTGAATGATACACATTAACATTTACGGACGTTTAGACTCATTTTCAATTTTTGGCACCACGTTGATATTCGGTACACATCATGCTGCAGAATTTCAGCATCCTTGTGCGATTTAATCACTCTAAACACTACATAATCACCTGCGAATAACTTAACGGGCGAGTTAACACCATTGACTATGCTATTAATCAGGAAAAGCAAAAGTCCTAATACGCTCCCCTGTGGTATACCGGACGTAACGGTTACCGCAGATGATTTTGATCGGTTAAGCACTATGTTCTGCTGTCGATCATTTAGATAGTTCTTTACCCAATTGATAACTTTAACGTTTATGTTTGCAGAGAGCATTGCAAATTTTAACAGATTGTGTGGGACGGTATCGAAGGCTTTCCGGAAGTCAAGGAACACTGCATCTACTTGAGCGCCACTGTCTATAGATTGTGCGATGTAATGCTGAAATTCGACTAGTTGAGTTACGCATGAGCGTCTATTTCTGAAACCATGCTGAGATGGAGTGAGGAAGTTGATTGACTCTAGGTGTTTAACTGTTTCACTGTATATGATGTGCTCAAATAACTTACAGCAAATTGCTGTTAGCGAGATGGGTCTGTAGTATTCGACAAGCTTTTTATCACCTTATTTATGAAGCGGGATAACGTTTGCAACTTTCCAGTCATGTGGGACAACTCCAGTATTTAGTGTAATTTCATATATAACGCATAAATATTTTGCAATAACGCGGTGACAGTCTTTAAGAACAAATGGTGATAAACCATCTGGTCCAACTGCTTTAGTTGTATCTATCTGCCGTAACAAGCAATCAACACCAGTAATGTCAACCTCCACGTCTTTCATGGAAGGCCACGTGACTGGAAGCGCCCCCACATCGCCAGAAGTGCTTTGAGTAAAAATTGATTGGAAATAGCTGTTAAAAGCTTCAGCTTTTTCTTCATCGGTGCACAAAGTATCACCCTCCATGGTCAGAGCAGGAATACTTATATCGTCTTTTCAAGTTTGTTTAACATACTTCCAGAACTCTTTCGGGTTTTGCTTTAACCTATCGCTTAATTGGGCAAAAAAAGTATCGTTCCTTGTTTTTATTGCCGAATTCAGTGTCAGGTTTGCATGCCTAAGCTCTTGTTCATTAGACGCGGTACTCCTAACGCAAATTTTTCTGTACAAACTTCGTGCTTTCCTAATTAACCTGAGAATGTCTTTATTAAATCAACGCTTTTGCTTTGTTCTCTTCTTTAGTATTCTGTTTGGAACATGAGCTTCAACTGCGTGAAGTAGCTTATCACGAAAATAAGACCACAGAGCTAAAGAGCAATGACTTTCTGCCAAAAGCAAGAATGTTGGGCAATACGACTCTAATTCTGCAGAAACTGAATCGTAGTCACCTTGTTCATAAAGGAAAATTTGTCGGGGTATTGCCTGTGCTACTTGGCAGTATTCCATCTTTAAATCTGCCACA
Source organism: Rhipicephalus microplus (assembly GCF_043290135.1). Taxonomy (NCBI): domain Eukaryota; kingdom Metazoa; phylum Arthropoda; class Arachnida; order Ixodida; family Ixodidae; genus Rhipicephalus; species Rhipicephalus microplus. The sequence continues at coordinate 17,301,631 of NW_027464587.1, read as the reverse complement.
ATGGCCTTATGTTCACTTATACCAGGAATCACCAACACAGTGGAAACAATATTTGGGTCATTACATAATATTAAATCCAGAATGGCATCATGTCTCTTTGGAACATTCACATATTGACAAAAACCAAACACTCTCAAGAATTCGCCAAACAAAGTATACACTGACGACCTGTTTTGTGTACCACTGGTTATCTATTCAAAATCTGGTAGATTGAAATCTCCACTCAGGAGTACACTGTCTGGATGTAACTGTACCATTTCAGAAAGCAGTGTCATAGGAGTATCACCACTGTCTGGTGGTCGATAAAAAAATGGCAGCATATCCACGGAGTGAATGATGGAGAGTGGGGCGAAGAATTCGTCCATACATTCGTTCTTGCTTCCGTCCGTCCATGCGTCCGTCAGTGTGACCGTCCATGCGTCCATCAGCCCGTCCATGCGTCCATCAGCACGTCTGTTCGTGCGTGCGTCTGTTCGTGCGTCCGTCCCTGCGTTCGTCCATGCAGCCGCCCCTGCGTCCGTTTGTGCGTCCATCCATGCATCTGTCTATGTGTCCGTTCGTCCATCTATTCAACACTCCAAGTCCCACCATCTCGCATCTTTTCATCATATATTCCCCATATAGAAGCACCGCCATCCAGCGGACATTCCAAGGACTAAACGAGAGGTGGCACACGCACACTTTCTTACGGCTTGCGCTTCGGGTGCGCTTCCCACCTTTAACCACCTCGAGTTCATGGTATATACTCGTTCACTGTACTCATGGCACTGTGGTCGAACACTCGCTAAACCTTTCGAAAACCAAGGAGGTTACGCCAAGCGAGTATGACGCAGCAAACTTTTTCAGTCAGATAGTGCTCAATGTACATGCCAATGACTGCTAATGGGAAATGAGAGGCGGAGAATTTGGCTTTTACTTTCTTACGGCTTGCGCTTCGTATCTACTTCCCATTCTTAACCACCTCGAGTTCATTCATGGTATTCATTGTATTCATGGCACTGCGGCTCAACGCTCGCTAAACCTTTCTAAAGCTAAGGAGGTTACACCCAGCGAGTATAACGTAGCAACCCTTTCTTGCCAGATAGTGCTCAATGTACATGCCAATGGCTGATAATGGTGATCGCAGCCTGCGCGTTAACTAAAAGCCGAATGCTCCTGTCTCTCATTCCCCATTAGCAGCCATTGTCATGTACATTGAGCATTATATTTTATTGCTCAACAACGCACAGAAGAAGTCTCTCACCGGCATCACCTTAGAGGTCAAAATGTTATACATGTTACATACCACGAGGGACGAGCGGGTGCCGCTATAAGGAGCTTTGCCCCTAAAACAACCAAACACGACAGTACTTCCCTTCGGTAAAAAAAAAAAAAAAACACGGCACCAAACTGCCTCGGCAGAATTGTGGAAAGAAACTTCCTCGCTAGTCCACTCGTTTGCTACAAGAATAAATAGGCCCCCACCATGGCGATTTTTATCTTTCCTATAAGCAGTGGAGCCATGTGGGAAGACCTCAGTATCAGGTATCGCTCTGTCCAGCCAAGATTCTGTACCCATAATAATTTTTGCTTGAGTAGCCACAAGGGACGCAAAGACGTCAACTTTATTATTAATACTTCGACAGTTCACAAGAAGCAGTGGTATGCGCCCGCACGTGTTTGAAGTATCGATTCACCCAGTTCTGCGATGACTGACGTCACGTCAGTCGGCTTCTTGTGATCGCGCATGTGCATGCAGTAGGACAGGTTGGTTCATTTCACTGTCCCACACGAACGTCTTTCCGTTAATAACAAGCTTATCATAGTCAAGGCGCACTCGGCATTCCTTGCTATCTCTTTTTTCCCTGGCATAATTCCAAAGAAGCCGTCGTTTTTTGCGAATAGCATGACTGAAGTCTTCGGATACACTAAAAGAGGTGTTCCTAAATTTGTAAGCATTACACATAACACTTTCCCTGGCTTTTGATTGATTTGTGGGGTTTAACGTCCCAAAACCACCATTTGATTATGAGAGAACTTTCCCTGGCTTTCCACCCCGAGAAGGTGGCGACGATAGGCCTAATGCGCCCCTCTGTGAAGGCCCCCAGCCGGTGAGCTCTTTCTATCGGAATGTTACTAAGCTTGAGCACGTTACTGCAAATCTCTTCAACCAGGCTCTCGGATTTTTCCCATGTTTCTTTGCGCTCATTGTCTGTCACACCAAAGAAAACTAAGTTTAACCGGCGGGTCCTGTTTTCGAGATCGTCAAGTTTAGCCTCTATCTTTCTTTCGGATATTACAACAATCCTAATGCGCTTTTCCATTACATTTGATTTTGCTATCACGTTGTCTATTTTCTGTTCCAGGTCGGCTTGCTTCGTCACTATTTCTGCAAGTTTAGTAAGCATGGTTTTCTGACTACTTTATACATCCAAAAGAATCTTGTGAATGTTCGCCATCTGCTCTTTTTCGGTTGAGTTCATAGGGCCTGGGTTTAGCTCTACATCCCCTGAGAGTAGCAATAGAGCCTCCCCCAACAAAGAACAATCATTGCAGGTTGGGTGATATATTAGTTCATAAAGCAAAGTTTACATACTTAATGATATAATGTCCCTGCTATATATTTATTTCTTGAAATCGGCAGTATCAATAAATAAATGAATAAATAAAGGTAAAACACACGTGTAAAAATGTTAATGAACTTTTTTAGCCTTTTGCGTTATTGGCAAAGCTGTATTACACTGCAGACTTCAGTATTATAGTTGAATAAAATTATTTTAGGCAATTGATGTTTCTGGAAATCAAGTGAATTCAGCATCAGTACGGGGGAATACCCTAGTATGCCGTTGATTGAATATGAACGGATGGAAAAGTTGTGTTCGTTTTCGCAGCTACTATAGCTGAATTGTCAGAGCACTGTATGTGTTATCACAACGTTGTAGGTCAGTTCCATCACCTACTTGAAATTCTTTACATTTATGTCATAGTTACTATACATTTAAAAATTACAATTAATGACCTTTTTGCCTCCCTTTGCTTCACTGCCTGCGAGTTCAATTTGGCTGCGTATAATAAAAAATGAGACCTTCATATCCATTTTCTTTGCAGTCATCGACTGATACTGCAACAGGGTTGCGCATGTGTGAGCATTTCAAGCAAGTAGCATTGAGAAATACTTTGGTTTGGGCTAGTTCGTTCATAGTGCTCACACAGAAAGGGCAGCGCAAAAACTCAGGAAAAAAGAAGGACAGTAGAGACAGAGTGCTGACTAACAACTGAAATTTTATTGCCATCCCCTGTGCATATATATGTGCCTAAAATATGATTGAGAAGAGGTTTAGAAGCAATAAAAGAAGGCTGGATTTAACCAGCGATAAAAACTGCAAACGATAAAATGCTCAAAGGAACTCGCGTAAGCGTAATGAGTGAAATGCATCAGGTCATGAAAAGCAAAATACACAGAAAAACAAAGAAAGCCTCTAAGATAACTAACTTCAGCGTTAGACAATCAAATAGAAGGCCTGCTCACGCACTTGTCACCTGCTTCATATTTGAAGAAAGCCTGAACAATCTCGCGCTCTATCTTATCCCTCCCAATTTTTAAAAAACCCAGTACTACGAAAGTCAGGAGAGCAGCCACAACGCCTGCAATTAGATATCTTAGAGGCTTTCTTTGATTTTCTGTGTATTTTGCTTTTCATGACCTGATGCATTTCACTCATTACGCTTACGCGAGTTCTTTTGAAGATTTTATCGTTTGCAGTTTTTATCGCTGGTTCAATCCAGCCTTCTTTTCTTGCTTCTAAACCTCCTCGCAATCACCGCGTTTAAATACCTCGGGATTATACTAGATAATCACTTCCACTGGGCAGGTCAAACAAATGCCGTCGGTGTAAAGCTCGCTTCCGGCTGCCACGCGCTTTTACAAGCTAGAGGCTACTTTGATAAAAGCATTTTGCGGGCGCTTTACTTTGCTTCCATCAATAGTCATTTAATCTACTGCATGGAATCGTGGGCCTGGACTTATGATTCTTATCTGGATCCCCTTCGAAGGCTACAAAAGCGTGCCATAAGAATAATAACTCACAGTGAGTACAACGAGCCAAGCCGGCCGTTATTTCGATCGCTAAAAATACTAACCTTCGATCTTTT